>NC_045428.1:392040045-392343993 GCF_902635505.1 Sarcophilus harrisii | reverse complement strand
TGAAATGAGTCCAGAAGGTAGGTTACAAATAGAGGAGGAACAGTAAGCAGGGTGTTAACTGTGCAGTCAGGAAGACTAAAATTCCAATCCAACCTCAGAGACTTAGTAGTCATGTGGCCTGGGCATATCATCAAATCTATACTTAACTCAGTTTCCTCAACTGTAAAATGGAAACATTAATAGTACCTACTTCAAAATGCAAATTAAGACAACTCTAAAACCTCTCACCTCTCAGATTGGCTAAAATGAGTGGAAAAGATAATGATAAATGTGGAGAGAATATGAGAAACTGGGACACTAATGCATTGTTGGTGGAGTTGTGAAATGGTTCAATCATTCTAGAGAGCAATTTGGAACTATGCCCAAAGGGCTATAAAACTGTGCATATCCTTTGACCCAGCAGTGCCATTATTGGGTATGCCAGGAAAATTATTAAGGAGGGAAAAAGACCCTACAAAAATGTTTATAGCAGATCATTTGGAAAATGAATAGATGCCCATCACTTAGCAAATGGTTGAACAAGTTGTGATATATGAAGATAATGGAATATTATTGTTCTATTAAAAAAAATGATGAACAAGTTGATTTTAGGATGGCCTGGAAAGATTTATATCAACTGGTGCTGAGTGAAACAAGCAGAACCAAGAATATACCGTACACAATAACAGCAAGAATGTGCAACAATCAACCATGAAAGACTTGGTTTAATGATAAAAAGCAATCCCAATAGACTTTGGGCAGAAAATGCTGTCTGCATCCAGAAAAAGAACTATGGAGACTGAATGTAAATTAACACATGCTATGTTCACTTCTTTTTTTTTCTGTTTTTTTAATCTCTCTCATGGTTTTTTTTTTTTCTTATTTATTCTGATTTTTGTCTCCCAACATGATTCATAAAACAATGTGTATTAACAATAAATAAATAAAGAGAAAAAAGGGGAAAAATAGCACCTACCTCCCAGAGTTGTTGTGAGGCTAAAATAAAATAATCTTTGTCAAGCAATTTGCATCCTTAAAACACTGTATAAATATCAATTATAATAATATTACAATAATATAAATATATGTATGATAAAATTATTACTATTATTAATGTTATGATTGTATTTGATTTTAAAGGCTATAAAGCTTTTTGAGGAGGAGAATGAGAAGGTCAGATCTGTTTTGGTATTTATGTAAAAAGGTTTTGTAAGGGAAGAGATTGGAAATAGTGACAAATTAGCAAGTTATCATGTTTGTACAATTAAGAGATAATTTGAACCTGAAGTCGGGCGGTGGTCACCTAAAGGGATTTAAGATACATTCAAAATTGTATAACTCTGAAATACAAAATTTTATTTTATGAAGTTAATTTATTCTATCAAAATAAGCATTTAAGTGAAATAGATTAAATAAATATTCAAGATACAGATGTCTCCCATTCTACCAGGTGAATGGAGGAATGGAACTTAACAATTAACTGGACCTATTTAGTGAGTAAAGAACACCATTAGCTTCCAATGGTACTTGCATTAGCCCTAGGGCTATATATGCAGCTATATATGCAGAATATATAACTACTCCCGTACTCTATCATTTTAAAAAATCACTTGATTAGTCGTCCAATCATACCATAACACTGTTCCACATGGAGAAATATTCCATCCAGCAAACATATTTCTTCTAGCTCAAATTCTATCCTGATCTTCCCAAATTCAACTAGAAATCATTTCTAAGCTCAAATATTTAAGTGTCTTTTAAACTGCTGGCTAATTTCTTTCATACTTTCACCTGATTTTATGTAATGGCTTGCTTATTTTAATATGATTGATTAAGTGATGTCCAAGTATCTCCTCTATTAGATATCAAACAAAACCCCACCAACTGGAAGAGCACAAAGAGTAGATGTAAGTCCCTATGCAGTATAGTCTTTTATGTTAAATTTTTTTCCTTTTCAAAATATTTATTTATTTAAAACCAAATAGAAAATAAGAAAAGGAAAGACAGAAAAGGAAAATTAAAGCAACAAACCCAAAACAAAGTATTGTCATGTGCCCAGCATAACATCAGGGAGGATTCAAAATATGTGACAATAAATTTCCATTTTGAGAAAGCATTTATAATAATAAAAATAGATTATTTATTCATGACTGTTCCTCTTTGCTTTCTTGTAGAGTGTTCTTTTGTTCTCTGTTGTGCACTTTTTACTTTTTTTCAATCTCCCTGCATTCCTCCTTCCCCCAAATAGATTAAAGTATGTTAATTCTTTTAAAAGTTTATCAATAGGAGCCTAAGATGGATTTCATTAGAACTGCTGACACACATCTTATTATATTAATGGTAATTCTAAGTAGTTCAAGTAATTACTAAGCACATTTTTAAATGTCTTTGTGTCTACTAGGTACTAGAGACAGAAATACAAACTTTAGGCAGTTCTCCTCAAGGAGCTTCCATTCTAATAGCAGAAGAGAATAGAAAAAGAATAGTGGAAATATTCAAGATTTATAAAACCTGCACATTTTATCTATTAAAAAACAAACAAACAAAAAAACCAAACAAGTAAAATCCCTAAAGGCTCTTGTTAAAGTAACTGAGAGCCCGAGAAGGTTGAAAAAAAATCAGCCCAATAATTTAGAACAGGATTTAGAAATCTCTCTAATTTTCTTCTGCTGTAGAATCTCTGACCTACTTAGAGTCCAAGTCATTCTCCCTGGATTAAAATCATGAAAAATGCCTCAAAATATAGCCTCCAGAAATTGCTTACCCCAAATTCATAGATTTATAGAATTCAGAGTCAGAAAAAACCCTAGAGAATCATGAAGTCAGGGTGACTCATTTTATAAGTGAGGAAACTGAGGTATCCAGAGGTTCTATTTCAGAAAAAGTTTACTGTTCATTCAAGAGTTGAATTTGAGTTTTCTGATTCCATATTCAATATTCTATTACATCAGAATGCCTCTTTTCTAGGATCATTACAATGTAGGCAAATACCAAACCTTTTGGTTTTAAGGGCAAGTTTTAAGTTTTCTAAAAGAGTTCTCTATAGAGAGATTTCAACAAGTAGGTGATCCCCCTTTAAAAGTACATGATGAATAATTTCATAAATGCTTTCTTAATGGGAGTTGGGAGTGAAGGTAAAGGAGAGAAACTACAAGTCAAAGTTTTAAATCAAATGTAAAAATATTTTAAATTCAAATGGGGAAAAATAAAAATATTAAATAAAAAAGTAGATGGTGAACAATTTCTGTTGTGTACATGCTAAAAAAAGTAATATATTGCCCAATGTAATTTTTTAGATAAATTGATGTGACATCAGGGAAACTGCCATCTCTTAGATAAAATAAATACTTAAGAGAAAGTTTTTAAAAGGAAACTTTGATGGAAGCAATGGATTACACATCATTTCAAGTACAAATTTCTGAAATATCTCAAAATATATCTACTTGGCTGAAACATTTGTAATTGTATCTCTGATAATGTTTCACAGGGTCTATATGACAAGGAAGACTAAAATAAAATTCTGCTTGGAAATACAAGGTTTTCCTGGGGAAATGTTTTACCAGAGATACATAGTCTCAATCTGCCTACACCAAAGTAGCAACACTATCAGAAGGTTTCAGTGGATGGAGAGAAGGAGCAGGAAGCACGAGATTCTCTGTATCTGTCCTTAAGAGTTAGCCAATCAGGAGGATACACACCGGAGTGGAAGTGACAGGAAGAATTAGTTTAGTGTTACCAAAGTCATAATGACAACTAACATATTTTTTTCTGGTGAAAAAAAATCCATATGCTTTAATATAGCAGAACATAATTTATTCTACAAAATCATTATATCAAACACTCTATTGGCCAGATATGGTTTGGTTAAGAGACATATGGAAGCTGTATGCATCATTTGACACCCTGTTAAAATAACTGCTGTCTAATTCTGACCTTAATGGGGTTGTGTTTTATAACTTTCCAAACTATAATAAAAGCTCTACATTTCACAATTTAATGCTAAGGGACACCTCTATGCTCATGAAAAATGAAATAAAAACCCTTTTCTATAGTTTAAGAGACATATATATATCAAAGCAACACATTGTTCCTTGTTATGAATGATTAAGATTCCTTCTTACAAATTCCTTTGAGGGGATGAAGTTTATTCAGTCTGTAGAATCAGAGATAAATGAGCTAGTTTTAATGCTAGGAGTTAAGAGGAAATGTCCTGCAGGTTTATAATAAAATGTGAAACACAGATGATGCAAGTAAACTCAATCACTGAAATAAAGAGATTGTCATAGGCCTCCTTTTAAAGAAAAATTCACAGAACATTTATAACTTTGGATTAAAGAATCCATTTATATTTTTCAGAGACTTGTGATACATAATGTTCAGAATGTCCAAAGTAAATACTTTCAACAAAACTTGATAGATATCCTCTAATAATTTTAAAAATTTATTCTAATGAAAGAAACCCCAATTTAATTATTTAATGATTATTTTTCCTCACAAAGGAAAAGAAATTATTTAAATGATGTCAGAGGAAACAAAATCTGTACTATCCCTTAGAAAAACAGACCTGAAATTACAGAATCTTTAGCTGAGATACTTCTGAAACAGCTGAGTAAACTATATTTTTAATTCTTGAAATTTATCCTACATCCTCATGATCCAGAACTCAGCTGATATAGCATTCAACTAGAGCTTCTTCTGGAAATTTTAGGGACAAGAGGGAATAAAGTGATTTTGATCATATTAGACAAAGGTAAATAGAAAGAATTCTAGAACAGTCAGGAAATTTGACCTTTATTCCTAGCTCTACATTAACTAGCTGGGTGATCTTTGATAAGTCATAGAAATAGGAGGCTTTTATAGATAGAAGGGAATTTAGAGATTACCTAAAGCAAAGTTTTTATTTTGCAGGTAATAACAATGAACAGGTGTTTTTTTTAGCACTTTAACATTTAAATAGTGATTTAAATACATACGTTTTCTTGTTAACCTAATGAGCTTACATAACATGTATTATTATCTTCATTTTACAGATGATGAACCTAAGGTTCAGAGAGATTTTATGGCTAATCCATGGTCACTACAATTTATGTTAGAGACAAAATCTAAACCCAGGAATTCTTTGACTCAAAAATTCAATGTCCTTTCAACTTCAAATGGTACCATCATTGCCATTATTTTTTTTGCATTATTTGTTTTATTTGCATCATTCTTCTCATCTTTTTTAAAAAATAGAGTTCAGATAGAAATAACTCTGGAAATGTTATTTTGTTATTATTCTTTTATATACAATTTTATCCTAAGTTCTGTAGAGCATTCATTCTTCATTCACCTTCATTTTTCTCTATATCCTCTCTCTTCATGATCTCATTAGTTCCCTAGGGTTCAATTATAATCTCTATGCAGATGATTTACCAGTCTTTATATCCAGTCCTAATCTGTCTCCTGAGCTCAGGTTCCACATCATCAACTGCCTATTGGACATTTCAAACTAGATGTCATGTAGACATTTCAAACTTAATTTACCCAAAATAAAACTCATTATCTTTCTCCTAAAACCTATTTGTCTTCCAAACTTTCCCAAGCAATGTTATCTTTGATTTCTCACTCACAGTCACCTTCCTATATCTAATCATTTATCAAATTTTCTCTTCCACAACCAGTATATCTTTCATATCTCTCTTTTTTCCCTATCACGTAACCAATACCTGTGTCACCTATTGACCAACAATTATGATAGATTCCTAAATGGTATCCCTGTTTCAAATCTGTCCTTCCTCCAATCTATCCCACACACACTCCCCAAGGGATTTTCCTAAAATGCAAGTGTTACTGTGTCATCCTCTTGCCTGTTTCCTGTAAAATCTAGACTCATATATGAACTCCTCCACCTGACATTTAAAGCTCTTCAGTAACCTGGTCCCATCCTATATAGTCTTTTTTACACAGTACTGCCCTCTTCTTGCCCCAGAATCTAGTTGTATGAGTCTACTTATTTATCATATTTGATCCTATCCTCCCATCCTCTAAGTCTTTTCATTGGCTGTCTCAGCATGACTAGAATGCTCTCCTTCCTCCCTTATGCCTCTGGTTAATTTTGGTTTCTCCCAAAACAGTTATTGAGCCATCTTTTATATGAAGTCTTTCCTCATCCTCCTAGCTACTAATGGCTTCCCTTGTAAAACTACTTTTTACTTTTTATTAATTTTGTGTATATACATATGTATACAAATGTATACATAAATACACACATACATGTGTGTGTGTGTGTATGTGTGGTGTCTCCCTTTAAAATATATGATCCTTGGGGTTAGTATTTTTCACTTTTGTGAAAATGGGCTGATTCTATTCTATTCTATTCTCCAAAATATTTTGAGGCCTCTTTTCATAAAAGTATGAGGATTTTTTCTGTGAGACCATGAAAGATAGCAAGGTTTTACTGCATGATTCCAGTTATCAGGTCAAGTAGTGCTAAGTATTATTATTGTCATTATTCTATAAGTGAGTAAAGTGAGTCTGAGAGATATATATGACTTGTCTCAGAGATTATATAGTATTTTAAGGTTTGCAAAAATGGTTTATGTAATTAACTCATATGATTCTTACAATAATCCTTGAGATAGGTGTCATTATCATACCCATTTGATAGATGAGGAAATTGAAATTGAAAGAGGATAACTTGCCCAGGAAAACACAGCTTATAATTGCATAAAACATAATTTGAACTCAGTTCTTTTTAAGTCCAAGACTCTCATCTAACCAAGACAGAATTTGAACTCAGATGTTTTGATTCCAAATACTTCTAGCATCTAGAAAAATGAGTCAGAATTAGAGCACCAAAAATTTAGACCTAGAAAGAAATTTTCAAAACTATATATTATAACCTCTTGACATTACAGATGATAAAACTTTTCCCCAAAGAGGTTAAATATTCTTTCCAAGAGCACAAAGAGGTAAGCAGTTAATTTGGAATTCAAACCAGGTTCTATAACTCTAAATTCAAACCACTTCCCAATGCTCCAGATCAAACATAATGAGAGAAGTAGAACTGGAGTCCACATCTTTGGATTCCAAATCCAAGCACTAATCATAGTGTCTCATATTTTGGAACCTTCAGTCCCTCAACATTAAAAGAAAGGGGTTTGAAATAGACATTTTTTAAAGGTCCATAATTCCATGTTCTTCAGTTTCTAAAACTGAACAAGATTACCAACTCCTTAAAACATCTATGCACAAGAAGAACATTATACTTAAAGGAAATTCAAGTCTTCAAAAATCAAAATCTTCAGAATTTATAGTCTTTTAGATGATTATAAAGAGCAGGCTTCATGCCCTCAATTACCCCATTTAATCAAACCTCATTACTTCAAGTTATACTAACAAATAGTAAATAATTAAGAGTGATCACTAATGTGGTCATTGACTGTCTTTAACCATCAAATAAATGTATATCTAAAATGTGAAAAATTTAATTATCCAAAGGTTCTATTCAAGAAAAACTTAGATATTTTGAAATGACCAAATGATTGACTCATTTTTTCACTTTCCACATGTAGGTAGATACAATCATTTATTTAAATGTTAAAAGAGAAAAAATTATATCCATTTCATTTGGGTAGCTTCCTCTTTCATTCAGAAATGAATTAATAAATAAGTACATTAAGTGCTTTCTATTATGCTAAATGACTTTATTTTGTTATTTTATTTATTACTCTAAAGACTTGCACATGGATTAATACTTATAAATATTCTTAACCAAAGGTTCAATAGGGTAGTGGTTAGCATACCTGCTAAAGAAATGATGCTTAAGGATTTTCATAAAGGAACAATATCCAAGAATAACATTATTAAACAGATAATAGTTTGATAAGAGAAAAAGGAAGAAGAAGAAAGAAGAAGCAATAAGAAAGAAGGAACAAGGAAGAAGAAAAACTTCTATGAAAATATCAGCTGTTAGTGTCCTCAAAATGAGTAAATTAACAATAGAAAGGAGAAACAGTATGTTTCTGTTCTCATTCCCTGAAGGTTTAAGGTCACTCTACAAATTCAATAACAAAGCTTTCAATCTGTAGCTGTTCAAAGTTAAAATATGCCAAGACACAATGTTTCAACAACTTTGAGGCAGCAGAGCCCTTCCACATGTGTTTTTTGTTGTGCTACCTCCATTCTGGATGCAACTAGGAGGTAATTGAGCAAATGCAAATTAAACATGCTTCCCATCACTACATTTTCCCTTCAGAAGATATTTCCCTTGTGCTTAAAAACAGTGTTATTCCATGCAAATATGCCTCAAAAATATCCATGTTCTTTCCCCTATATTATTCAGTATTTTTTTATTTGCAAAGAATTTTATTTAACCATTGTCATGTACACTACAATAAATGGAAGAAATTTAAAACTAATGTAATGTGCCTGCAAATTGTTTTCATCTCACTTCAAATACACTAAAACATCTGACTCAATTTTCTTGTGTCTTCTAATGAAATAAAAAAGTTTACATGCAAACAATCACAAATCACAGCAAATTGGACTTTCTTGTCCTTTTGATGATAAATGGAGACAGAGATTAGAACTGCTTGCTTTCTTTTCCTCTAGAGTACATACACTAAGCTCAGGAAAACCATTAACCAATTGGAAGTGTGAACTGATTCTGGCTTTCTACTTCATTAATCATATATCATTTTTACATGGGCACCACCAAGCTATAAATCATGTAAGACAGAATGAGAGCTAATTAAAGGGTCAGCTAAGCATATAATTCTGAATGGCTATGCGTCAGAAAACTAAGATTGACAATAAAATAAAAATCATTTTCAAGTCAATATCTTAGGCTAAGCAAAAAAATTTCCACTTGAAGAAAATATACATGACATGAAATGCTTATGTTATATTGAATTTTCAGAACTTTTAACTCAAAATGCTTCATCAATATATATTCAGATTCAACATTTTAAGGACAAAGGAAATATAATCCCCTTCCCTCCTACACACACACACACACACACACACACACACACACACACACAGTTGTACACATTCAGAACAAAATTTACTTCTGAATTAAGAAATTTTGCTAAGTTAGTATTTACATAACAACTATCTACCAAGATTACATCCTAGTAAAGTAAGTAAGTGGAAAGACTGACTATTTTTCAAGTAACAAAACTAAAATGAAGAAAGCCTGTTGGTCAATGTCACTAAACAGGTCAGTAACTATTCTAGGGAGCATGATCTAAAGCTGCATTCTGAACTTCCCTCCCTCCACCACCCCCCCCTGTAGTTTTCAATTCAGCATTTCCAAAGAATTGTGTAGAGAAAGGAACTGGTATTTAAGTTTTTACATTCTTATATTTATATTTCTCACAGGACAAGGAATTCCAACTTTTAATAAAAACAACAACAAAAAAAATAGTATCTGGTCTCACATTCTGAAATAAATACCAGGCACATTTTTTGACTTGTTTACAAGTTCCTTATGATATATAATCAAAAAACAAACAAACAAAAAAACAATAGGCACATCTCAGCTAGAATTGGTAAACCTCCCCCCACAAAATAACCCCAAACTTAGAAAAAATGAAGACTTAGATATAATAAAAGCTAAAACTTCCTGTGGCTAATTAGCCACTCACATTTTCAAGCATATTTAAATAGTCATTAAATCACAAAAATGAATTGTATAATCATAATTAAGGAGAAATTTTAAAGGTAATGAAATCCCATTATTGATTTTTTCAATTCTTCACAAATAAAAACTACTGATTTTTCTACCTTCCCTTCAGACTTTAGAGTAGATGTATCATTGCATTAGGCCAGAAAAAAAATCAATTCTGAAAGGAATGAAGAGATGCTACGGTTCAAAAAGATGTTGAATTTTAAATATTTAGGAGATTATAGGAAATTTCCTAGAATTATAAGGTACTATAGACATTATATATATATATATATATATATATTATAATTCCCCTTTTCCAGAGATGAGTAAACTGAGGACTGGAAAGGCAAAATATCACAAATGAAATAATGTATGTAGATTCAACCTCACATGTTTCAGATTGGTCAAGATGAAAAAAAAAGAAAAAAGAAAAGTCACAAATTTTGGAGGGCTATAGTGTTGGTTGTAACTATGCTCAGAAAGTTATTAAGCTGTGTGGACCCTTTGACTCACTTATACTAGACTGATACTACAAAAAAGAAAGAGATACAAAGAAAGAGATAAAGAATATAAGGGGCACTTTGGTGGTATATGAATAGAATATCAGGCCTGAAGTAAAGAGCCAAGTTGAAATTGGGCTTCACACACTAGTTATGTGACCTTGTCAAGTCATTTAACTCAACTTGTCTAAGTTTCTTCATCTGTAAAATTAGCTAGAGAAGAAAATAGCAAATCCCTCCAGTATCTTTGTCAAGAAAACTTCAAATAGCATTACAAAAAGTCAGACATGACCAAAAAGGATCTATATATGATGAGGTTTAGGGTTTCTGGTGGTCAGGGAGCCAAATGATGACGTTAGTGGCAGGTTTGGGATTCAGGGAACCAAATGAAGAGGTTCAGGGTTCCCTAGAAATTCAGCACAGGGTAGGGAATTGTGGGAATCCCTTCTGATAGCACAGAGGTCCTTTGTAAAGGAATTTACAAACCTGAAAAGCTAGACTGGTAAAAGAAGTTTATTATTGGCATTGGGAAGTCAGCCTTTGCTATGCATGAATAGAAAGACTGAATTCCTTGGTGGCAAGATCCTGACAGAGAAGTAAAGTTTCTAGCAAAGGAATCCCAACAGAGAGGTATAAAGTCTTGTTGGGAAAATAGGTGAGAAAGAGATAATCATTTCAGTGGGCAAAGAGTTGCAGCTTATGCCAGAGAGAGGGGTTTCTTGGCAGGGCATATTAGGTCCTCTGCAAGTACTGAGTCCCAAGTTGGCTCATTTGATAATAGAAGCTTTGGCTACAAGCTGGGGGTTACTCTTGATGGGGGCTGGGTACAGTTTGCGCTGGAATTAGAATAGAGAATCTTGGAATTGAATGAGTGTCTCTGTGCTAATCTTCACCTCAATAGGAAGCTTAATCATTAGTTCTTGTTATCAATGAGGTTGGTGCCCATCCCTCAGGATAAGAAAATGAAGCTATTTATCCTGTTTTCTTAGGGCTGGGTCTTTTACAGAGGCCAGAATTCAAGGAGACTTTCACCTTGAAGGAGTTTCAGAGAGAGAGTTTCAGTGTCTCCCCTTCAGTTTTAGGCTCCCCTCATCATATGTACCAACATATTTATAATAGGTCTCTTTATGGTGGCTAAAAATTAGAAACAAAGGGGACATTCTATTAAGGATTAGCTAAATAAATTAGGCTATAGGGATGTAATGGAATAACATTTTGCCAAAAGAAATTATGAAATAGACCATTTAGGAGGAAACTAGGAAGATCTTTATGAACTGACACAGAGTGAAATAAACAGAAATACAGGGGAAAATATATGCAATGACAATATTACATAGTAAAACAATTTTGAAAGACTTTAAAATTTTGATCCATATAATGATAAATCTTAAATCCAAAAGAATGAAAATTAAACAATTTCATTCACTTCCTCAAAGAGAGGTGATAAAATGTAGAGACAGCCATTTCCAGACATGGTTATCATGAGAATTTGCTTTTACTGACTGCATATATATTCACTAAGGGATTTGTTGTTTTATTTTGTTTTTATTTTAATTTGCTTACGGGGGATAATGGAAGAGATAGGTTGTTTTTGTTTTGTTGAATACAATAACTTAAAAAACAGAAGAAACAAATTCCAGACTACAAGTGTTCTTTAAAACATGATGTATGTAAATGTTTTACAAACTTTAAAGTGCTATAAAAGTGAGCTGTTTTCTTACTATTATAATTACTACTTTACAAGATGTCCAACTGGTAAGATATAAAGGCAGTATCTAAACTCAGATTCTCTGATTCTAAATTCAGTCCTTGTACTACACAATGCTATCGCATCACTAAAGATAGCACCCTTATCTTAACATTCTAAATACAATTCTACTTGTGTCAAATTACCATCTGTAATCTTTATTTCTAGTTACTTAATGTCACTGGCATGGTTATCAGTCGGCAACAATGCTACTTTAGTGTATCACTAGCTTAGTAAGGAAGATAATAAACAATAAAACTTAATTTGCAATTCTAAAGATTTTGTCAGGTTGAAGTTCATGCACAGAGAGTTAGGAGAGAGGACCTACATTTGGAGTTAGATGATGTAAATTCAGATTCTGATTCTACCACTTAATATGTATGCAAGCTTAGACAAATCACTTTCTCTAAACCTCATTTTCAGGAACTATAAAATGAGGATGTTGGACTAGATCAGAGTTATCAAGCTCAGGCAAAAATTGGGGCTACTAAACATAATGATTCTTGTGGTCCATATATTGATTTAGTTTTTAAATGTAATGTTATCTACATTTTATTGTATTTTGCTAAATATTTCCCAATTATATTTCATTCCAGTTTGGACCACAGTAGAGAACTACTTTCCCACTCTATTTCTATGAATCTATGAGCCAATAAACTTGGAAAATACATAAGATAAATGTCACCTTTGCTCCAGACACCCATATTTTACTTTTAAATGCTAACACTGTGACCACTTTCAAAAGTGTATGGCATGCAATAAGTGCTTAATAATATTTTTACTTTATTTCTTCAGCCCAATTCTCTTAGATATCAAGACTTTTGGAGAATATGTCTGTCATCCATTGCATTAACTATCCCAGTCACTTTTGTATCACATGAAAACGAAAAAAGAAGGTCAACCTTTCCTAATTTAAGTCACTGATAAAAAAAATGGTTAATAACACAGTCAACTAGATCTCTGAGATGCTTTTCTGGAGATATCTTGCCAATGTAACATTTAATTAAATGTAAATTTAATTTAGGATCCAAAAAGAGACTTGCAACTGTGCAATAAAAAGTTTACATATCCAGCATAGAGAGGCCTGATAATGCATAGGGAGCAAGTGGCAAGTGGTTGTTGCTCATACTTACTTCTAGTACCAAACCAAGTTTCTTCAAAGAAAGTTAAGCTTTCCTAAATTAAGGAATGCAAACATCTCTGTGTCCTATCAGAGGTATCAAAATAGCTCTAAATATTTAGAATTAAGATATTACAAATAAGAATCAATTGTTAAAAATTTTCATAGAATCAGAGAATTTAAGAGTTGCTAAGATGAGCAATACCCCTTTAAAACAACTGGCATTCAACTTTTGCTTGAAGATTTTTAAGCCTTACCCAAGTAATAAATTATTTGAAATCAGAAGAAATAAAATGTAAGTGAATTATGAAAAATGAGAAAGAGTAAAACAAAGCCAAAAAAAAAAAAAACCTTAAAAAAAGAAAGAAAAAGAAGGAAAAATAAAGTATTGCATATCCAAAATAATGGGCCTAGAAAACACATGAGGAAGAAATGATTTAATAATCAATGAATTATTTAAGGTCCATGACCAAAATTTTAAAAGAACCCAAGACATCTTTTTTTCAAGAAATCATGAAAGGAAATTGCCCAGACCTCTGAATCAGAAGGCAAAATGAAAGTAGAAAGAAAACAGTGGTCTTCTCCTGGAGGAAAAAATAACCTCAAAATGAAAACTCTCAAAAATTATCAGAAGCAAAATCCTAACCTTATAAATCAAAGAAAAATACTTCAAATTTTAAGAAATAAAGTATTCAGGCATGAAGGAATCAGAGTCAAGATTATACAAGATTTAGCATATACCATTATAAAAGGAGCAAAAAGCTTGGAAAGTGGATTCAAAAAGATAAAATATATAGAAATACAACCAAGAATAACTTAATCAGAAAAATGGAGTATAATTATGCCGGGAATGATTGAATTTTAATTAAATAGAGGATTTCTAAATATTCCTAATAAAATGAGTCAGGTTTTTTTTTGGGGGGGGGGTTGGCTTTTATTTGTTTTTTTGCTGAGGCAATGGGGGTTAAGTGATTTGCCCAGAGTCACACAGCTAGGAAATGTTAAGTATGACTCAAGTTTTATAAAAACTTTGAAACAGAAACAAGAGTGAAGAGAAACCTGAAAAGTTAAATAGGAGTAAAATAAAAATCATAAGGAATTAAAATGGATAAAGTGTCCATATTTCAATAGGGGAAGTGATACAAGTATCCCCTTAGGAATTTGTATAACCCCTAAGAACTTTAATATTAATAAGAAAAGGGGACCAGGAATGGTTTTGTTATATTTTGATTATTTTAAAAGATAAAACAAAAGGAAAAGGAATACATGGGATAGGGAGAAAGAGAGAAAAATGTGGAAAATTATAAAAAATAATTGATACACCTGTAGACAACCATATAAACAACAAGGAATGGGTAAACAATATTGTAAACTCAATTTTACCTGAATTAATCAAAGGAGGGAAGAATATACATACATACATACACACAATTTAATGCAGAAATATATTTTACTCAACAATGAAACAAAAGGTACAAGAGAGAAACAAAAGGTGATAGAGAGTATAGATTCAAGGACAGATTAGTCATAAACAAGACAAATTATCACTGCAGAGGTTGCAATGCAGAAAGTGACCTGTATTTAGGCTCTAGGTGAAGAAAGGAGAAGACGGGGAAGGGAGCAGAAGCAGATTACATCAATCCTAGAATACAGGTGCTGAGAATTTCCCTTCTCATTCACCATCCTCTTCTTTACAAAGAAGGAAGAGGAAAAAAAGAGAAGGCAAAGAATAAGGATAATATTGAGGGAAATACATAACTAACAATCATAATTGTAAATTTGGAAAGAATAACCATCTATTAAATGGAAAAACAGCAGAATGGATTAGAAAACAAAACCCAATAATATATTGTTTCCAAGGAATATACTTCCAACATAAAGACTGATATAGAGTTAAATAAAATTCTGGAACAAAAATCTATTAAGGTTCATTTATGTAAAAAAAAAAAAATCAAGAGTGAAATCACAAATTCAACCGTCAATAGCAAAGTTAGACTTACTTAGAAAAACCAAGTTATGAAGAAGGGTATCACAGACAAGAAAATTAATGTCGATATTAAATATATAAGCACCAAATGATTTAGTATCTAAATTCTTAGAAGAAAAGTTAAGTGAGTTATATTGAGAAATAGTAAAAGCACAGTAGTGGAAAACTTAAATATATCATTTTCAGACCAAGACCAACATAACTGAAAAAGATTAACAAGAAACAAGTTAAATTGTAAAAGGATTTTAGAAACATTAGATATGAGAGAGCTTTGCTGATCACTTAATAGGAATAAAAGGAAGAACATATATTTTTCAGTATTTCACAGTACTTTTATTAACCACATATTAGAGCATGAGAACTTCACAAAGATGCCAAAAAGCAGATATAGTAAACAAATCTTTTACAAACCACAATGCAATAAAATTAAATTCCATAAGTGTCTATTGAAGAAATTATTAAAAATTAATTGGTAACAAAATAACTTAATCATAATGAATGAATTGATTATAACAATAGATAAATTCACTAAAATTCATGACAAAGAAACGACATACCAAAATTTTGGAGATATAGACAAAGCAGACTTACAGGAAAATGAACATATCTAAATACTTTAAAAAATAAAAGAACAGAACAAAATGGGAATGTGTTTTTAAAGGAATTAGACAAACAATTTTAGAATACCAGTATTAAAATAAAAAATTCTGAAAAGCAAAAGCAAGAAACATAAATTTGTAACAAATAATACAGAAATACAGAAAATTTATAGAAAATTATTTTGCCTAACTATATGCCAATCTAGCTGACAGTCCAAATAAAACAGATGCAATATGAAATGCACAGATTAACAAAGCAAGGAATAAAGAATTTAAATAACTCAGTCTTGGAAAAAAAAATTCATTGAATAGCAATAAATGAATTATCCAAAATGGGGGAAAAACTCACCCACATATTACAATTAATTAACTATTAGAAAATAATAAAAGATGAAATTTTACCAAATTATTTCTGTCATGCAAACATGATCTTGATATATAAACCATAGAGAACAAAAACAGAGAAAAGAAACTACAGGTCAATAGTATTAATGAATATTGTTACAAAAAATTTAAATAAAAAATATTAAGAAATGAAACAAAACTATGAACATAAAAAGCTCCCTTCTTTATCATATCAGTACAACTTTACCAACTTCAAATTGCATCATTATTCAAGCACAGATAAAACATGTTTTAAGGAAATTGAAAATAAGTTGTTAGGTTGAAATATTTTCTCCTTTGAGCACTGATGAATATAAACTGTGAACGTTGTGGAATTATGTTTTATTACTATTATAGACCATTATACCTATGTGGCAGAGGGGAAGAGGCTAAGGCCTTGTAGAGCAGAGCTTCTTAAACTTTTTCCACTCATGACCATTTTTTGGCCAACAATTTTTTATGTGACCCTAAGTATCTGGGTACATAAAATAGGTATACAAATCAAAAACTTACTGTAAATAAATCACAATTTTGCAACCTCCATGTTTGTTATGTGACTCCTTATGACATTGCAACTCACAATTTAAGAACTTTGTCATGGAGCAAATCACAAAGCTTATATATAGAGAGAGTTTTCCATCCTCATTCCCTCCATTTAACCTGAAAGTAAAGAGAGGAAACATGCTGAGATTTGGCAAATGAATCGAACAAGATCTGGCAGTTTAGAGATTGAGGAAAGGAAAGGACATATCTGTTCCAGAAGAAGTTATGAATTTTCATCTCCAGGGCACCTGAGCAAGGAACATGGCAGAGAAGCATCCCAGAGAAGGTTGGTATAGAGGGGTGATACAAGGGCAACCACTGTGCATTGTAATCAGAAGCTGCATCCAATGTGATGAAGCAATAGTGACCAGGCCAGATCATAAGGCCTAAGCTTGATGAGAGCCTCCCAGGAGTAAATTTCAAGTGGTATATACAGCAAGTTCTTTCCATCCCACTTTCTTCTCCCTTCTCTCCCTTTTCTTTTCCTTTAAAGAGAGCTGAAAAAGCATGATATCACCAGAATGTGCATAGAATTATGGTGCTGAGAAACCCTAGACTCCCAGCTCTAGTTCTGACTTGGGGTGAGGAAGCATTTAAAAGAGCATTGTGAAGACTAGCAGCCTATGATTTATTCTATAATTTACATAAAGAATAGAACTTTATATCTTGAATTCAAATGTTCACTTAGATTTACCTTAGAAGAATGAATTGGTTGCTATTGTGGATGTCACTCAGTTGGGACAGCTTCTAAATCTCTGAGGCTATGTCTAAGTCTCTACTTCCTTTAGGGTGAAGGAAATGCTAGAAGAGAACCGAAGAGAAGAGCTCATCAGTCAGCTTTGAGAGTGGGAAAGAGAAGTCAGGAAAGCACAGATCCTGTGATGCTCCCCAATGCTATTTGTAATCCAACCTTATAAGAGTAAAATAAGTAATACTTCAATATACCTGGATTACAGGTATATGTACAATATACATGGTTACTTTAAAAAATTGGCACCAGCACTGGGGCTTGAAAAAAGAGGATTTCAGCAGGTTACAAGAAAGAATGGGAAAGGTTGAAAGCACTGAGTGTATGGAAGGAAGAGCAAAAGGAAGAATGATGGCTTGTTACCAGCTTTTTAGGGTAATTAGTCAAGGGTCCAACAGGTGCTTGTGCCAATTGGCACTTTGATTAAATGCCTGACTAAAGATCATATTTGTGATTAGGTGTCATGGTGTCATAGTAATCAATGTTTGGAGCCTTAATATCATCAAATATAACTCAGGGCCAATAGAAACCACATTTCTTTTTTGCCTGGCTTCAAACTTTTTCCTTAACTATGTCAAATTTAAGACAAAGAAATTGATCAGCAGTACAATTTTTCCAACACAACTTTCTTTGAGAATTATGGAAAGATAATTGAAAGTGTTTGAATGATTCTCTATTCTATAACTCATTTGGTTGTACACAAACATACATTTAATTACATACATATGTATCCATATATATTATATACAGGCAACAGTGGGGGATCTGATAAAATTTTATTGATAAATAATAATACCAATAAACAAGAAATCCTTGGTTCTTTTACTTGAACTTTAATAGTTATTCCCTCTCCCTCCCATAGTTGGCTTCAGAAATATGTGAATTGAAAATTCAGGCTAGTTATTGAAGAGGCAGACCAAATTGCCAGCATTTACTAGATTATAGAGAAAGCAAGGGAATTGCAGAAAAAAAAAATCTATTTTTAATACATTGACTACACTAAAGCTCTTGACTGTGTGGCTCACAACAAAATGTGGCAAAACCTCAAAGAGATGGGCGTACTAGATCTATTTATTTATCCCCTTTGGAATCTTTGTATGGGTCAAAAAATAACAATTAGAATTAAATATGGAGCAATTAATTGGTTTAAGATTGGAAAATAGTTCAATAAGTCTGTATATTGTTACTTTATATAATTAATATGCCTAGTACATCATGCAAAATGCCAGCCTAGATGAATCAAAAGTTGGAATTAAAGTTGCTGAGAGGTTCATCGTCTCAACATTACAGAAAGAGCAGCTCTTTTCAAAGGATTTTTGGATCACAGATTTTGTGATCACAGATCACATCTTAGAGTTAGATGGGATCTCAGAAGTTTATCAATTAATTCTATCTTCCCCCTTCCCCCCGCCCTGCTATTTTCCACATAATGAAACCCAGTCCCTGAGTAGTTAGATTGAGGTAGCTGAGGGGCAAAATGGACCTGGAGTCAGGAATACCTAACTTCAAATCTGACTCCAGACACTTAATAACTGAACAGTCTTGGGCAAATCACTCAATTTTTGTCTGCCTCAGTTTCTTCACCTATAAAATAAGGACAATATTAAAATCTACATCCCATATTTGTTTTGAGGATAAAATATTCATAAAATATTTTGCCAACATTAAAATGCTATATAAATGTTAACAATGATGATGATGGTCATTGACTAGACCAGATTCACAGAACTATGACTATGTGTGTGAAACAGGATCTGAACTTAGGTTTTCTGGCATCAAGTCCAACAATCTTCCTACCAAAAGTTTGCCTCCCTAATTTTCTCAGATTTAAGAACTTTTCTGGCTCAGGAACCTTTCCTTTCTTAAATCAACTTAACTGAAATGTTCTCAGAAAAGGGAATTCCTCAATTAAGCATTACACAATTTCAACTGTTCTAAGTGATCAGATGTACCTAAGTGGTACATTATTACATAATGTTTCTGTACTGGAATTTGCTGACACATAGCAGTCCTGTTTTGGATTGTTTTTACTTAGAAGGTGATTTTAGTTTCTTCAACTATAAAATAAGTAATAGCAAGTAATACATGTGGATCTTTTCAATTCTTCCTCTCCCCCAACATGGTAGGAGGCCCACTTCCTTTCTTATAGCTTGTCATTGACAATTTCTAGCTAGTACTTTGGGGCATGTTTCATAGCTATTTACCAATTTATTAGGAGCACCAAAAAAATTGGGGAGCAGAAAGATATATGACCCCAAGAAAAGAGGACAAGATTCAGAGCCAAGCATGTTGAGTGCCAATCTTCATTTTTGTAATTGTTCTGTGACTTTTGGCAAGTATTCTAAACTCATTGTGCTTCAATTTCCTCAGTAATAAAATGGGGATGATAATGAGGGAAGATAGGATGTGACAGTGAGGAAAGCACTGAATCAAGGCTAGGTCCTTCTTAGCTTTGGCTCTTCTATCAGTTTCTGGTGTAACCTCCAGCAATTTCCTTCACCTTCCTATGTTTGTTTCCATCTGTAAAATGAAGAGAGGTTGGACTCAATAGTCTCTATGGTTTCTTTTGGCTCAAATATTCTAGGACTACAACAGCTGGCCCTGCCTACCTCAAGGGGTTTTAGAAGACAGAATAAAAATGTAAATGAAAGCCTTTGAAAAACAACACAAACTCTGGGCAAGAATTATCTCATTCCCCCTCCCCTCCACTATCTCCAGCACAGTACTTGATAAATCAAAATAAGGATGTGGACTTGATAGATAATTTCATTATTACAGGGAACTTTCAGGTATGGAAATGTCTCCCAGTGCATGTTGGGACTTTCTCTGCCATCAATGGATGTGGAAAGATGCCTGAGGGGCTGAGTGACTTGCCTTAGGTCACATATGGTCAGCATGTATCAGGAGGAGGATTTGAAAACAAGTTTCTTGGCAAATAAATATTTGATGACTTTAAGTTAAATGTGCTACAAAGAGGTAAGGTCATTTTCTTCTTCTTCAATTACTCATGTTTACTTATAATAGACCTTCAGCCAGGACAATATATAACTTACAGAAGTATAGCCTTTGTTACATAAATATTTATTACAATATTTTACAGACTCAAAATGCTTTTTGGTTAAGTCTCAAAAGCAAATCTGATTCCTCTTAAGAAGTGAAAGAACTCTCAAAAAAAAAAAGAGAAGGGGGGATCCAATAGAGAGAGATGACAGAGTTACCTGGGCAAAAAGTTCCCGTTTATTTCTCTGCAGTCATTCTGAAGACTACTTTGAAATCCATGAAAGTTTTGCCTTCAAAATTTGAGTAAATGCTTAATATCTGCTAATTAACTGACTTGCACTACCTTCTTCAAAGTTCTCATAAGAGTTATTATTATTCTAGCTAAAGTATTACTGAGAAGGAAATTATAAACCTCTTCAGGATCTCTGCCAAGAAAATTCTCTAGTCATGAAGAGACAAAACTGAAAATCAACTCTACAACAACAAGGTATTATTATTGATGCAATTATCACTGTCACTCCTTCTCCTCTATAGGTTGTAATCCTCATTGATAGGTCCAATCCTCTCCATAGCTCTGTACCCACAAACTTCTGATTCAATCTATCTCCCCTGAGATCAGGATTAAAGTTATAGTTCTTCATTTCATTTGAGAAAAAGAATAATGATTGTTGTCTTATTTTCATATGTAATCAGATAGCAGAATCTTTTACTAATTTTTTTCTAATTCTTCTAACGTGAAACACTCAGTTACCAAATCTGAGTTAAATTTCATCAGATGACAGTAGAACTATAATAAAACAAAAGGAAATGAGGATGATGTTGAGCTGCAAGTGGTGTGAAGAAGATGTAAGAATGTCAGAGAAAAAGATTATAGTTTTAGAAAAGTCACTGAATTTTTGTTAGAGGTTGTTAGAGATTGTTCAGATGTTTTTCAATAATTTCCAACTCTTTTTGACTCCATTTGTGGTTTTCTTGTCAAAGATACAGTAGTGATATTTCCTTCTCTAGCTTTTTGTACAGGTGAGGAAACCAAGGCAAACAGGATTATGCCACTTGTCCAAGCTCACACAGTTAGTAAGTATCTGAGGTCAGATTTGAACTCAGAAAGATGATTTTCTTGATTCTAAGACCAGTGTTCTGTGCACTATGGCACCACCCAGCAGGATTCAAATCTAAGTTGCTGGTTATGACAAGTCACTTTATTTCACCCTGAACAAGTAGGTGTTCCAAAAATGAAAAGGAAATGGCACCATGTTTGAGGGGTGAAAAGCCTGGAGGCATATGGAAAGGAAGAGTTTAGAAGGATAGGGATAGGAAGTTGGCATTATTTCATTCACAGGGAAAACTCTAATGAAAGTACACAACTACGCAATTTGCCCAGGTGGGTCATATCTTAAATCCAGGGCTTCATGACTCCAAGGCTGGCTTTCCATTCACCATGTCATGCTAGATAAAGGAGAAATTTTAATGAAAAAAATGGATGACATGCTCTGTATTGAGGGGCTAAGTACTCTTGGTAATTGATGAGGACAACAGGTGGAAAATGTACAGAAGAAAAATATTAATTTGGCATTGTATTAGATATTTAGGTGTCTATTATATGTAGACCACCATGCTTGATACTGGTGGATACAAAGTTGAGATGAGACATGATACCTGCCTTCCAATGTGCAGATTCAAACTGAGAAGATCATATAATCCGATCTCTTCACTTGGTTTTTTAAAATTTAATTTAGCATGTGGAGCATCTTAAGCACTTGACATATTCATAACTCTTTACTAAGAGGAGGGTAGTATATTTCATATTCTGTTTTTTCTTTACTAAGATCAGGCTTGCATTTAACCTGAGTTATATGTGTATATGTTGACTCCAATAATAAACAAATGTTCCTTGAGGATAAGGGCTATTTCATATTTGTTCTTCTTTCCTCAGTGTCTAATAGTGGCAGGCATTTAGTAGGTACTTAATAAATGCTTGTAGATTGGCTTTTTGATATTGTTTTTGTACAAATTATTACAAATCACATATTTAGATCTAGGTATCATCTTGAAGGTCAGCTAACCCACTCCTCTCTTTTTAAGAATAGGATTCAGAAAGTTAAATTGACTTTCCAAAGATAATACAGAAAGTAATAGACAAAGCTAACCATCAAAATCAGGTTCTCTGACTTCATATGCACTGTAGTACAGATTGTACTTCTTGAAGTCACTGTGTTCTCCTGGTTTGTTCCACATCAGTTCCCACAAGTGTTTCCATGTTCCTCTGAACTCATTCATATTCATCATATGACACAAAAAGATCGCATTTCATTCTTATACCATACTATGTTCTGCCAATCAATGATCATCTACTTTGTTTCCAGTTCTCATGCTACCATAAAAAGTGATGACAGGAATATTTAAAACCCTTCATTGTAAAAATGAAGAAACTGAGACCCAGAAAGACTAAATGAATTGTTTTATTTCACACAGGCAGCATCAGGATTGGGATCTGAACTTAGAATTCCTGGCTTCAAGTCAAGAACTCCATCCTCAACATTATATTTCCTTGTTCCTGTTATAGGAAAACAGCCCAACATTGATTTATTGGGCTTTATTTGTGCTAATTTAATAAATAAAAAAAAACTTATCCTGTCAGAGACACAGATTTTCTTGGGACTAAAACTTGCATTCAGACTTGTTCTCTCCAACAATCTAATTTTATAAAATGAGAAAATTCTATCATTGTATAACTATCATTGCATCCCAAATATTCTTAGGAAAGTTTGCTAGCTGTTAAAATGTCTAGCAACATTTTAATCTTTCACTATTGGAAATCAGCAACCAGTTTAAATAATGAAGTTATTTTGATGATAAAAGCTATGATTTAGTATGAGCAGTTTGTTCTTTACTACCAAGAGTTCATAAATTTTTATAAGCTGCAAGCTCATTGTTTGAGTTCAAAGCAGCTGTGTCACTGTGGCTCAGCCAAGGATGTAAAAAAGAAGATATTGACACATATGTATATATCTATATATCTATACACACACACACACACACACACACACACACACATATATATATATATATACACACATGAATTCATTTAAGGATATATGTTATCAACCTCGTTTCTATCTCTTCTCTTTTCGAAAAATATCTAGATATCCTCTGCAAAAAGAGGGGAGGAGTTTCTGACCACAGTTAAATAGGTCACTCTTTTAACTCTCATGTGCAGAAGCAATATGTTTAAGTAAGAAGGGACCTTGACTGCCCTCCATAAATTCTGGATGGATCAGAAATGATTCTCAAGGGTGGATGAAAACTTCTGCCAAGAAAACCACATATATAACAGTTTTCAGAAGCCAAACACCTGTGTCTGCATATTGGAAATTTGGGAAGAATGACACATCAGTGAAAGGAGGCTTCAAAGTCAGACTCCCTTCTAAGTCTTACTTTCCCTCTTTATTGAATAGCTTTAAACCAGGAAAAAAACTAAGCAGAAGAAATTCAATTTCAGCAAAGCTTCGAAAGGGGAAAGAATCTTTCAAGATAGAAGAAAAGGAAGTTAGAAATCAAATACTCCCAACAAACCTTTGTTTTTATGAAATCTAGTTCTAGGGTGGTTAAGTGACTTGCCTAATTAAATAAATTTAAAAGAACATTAATTAACCATTAAACAAATTAAATAAGTATGATGTTAGATAACAGAGGAACATATGATTCCTGCTCTCATGAAATTTACAGATTCCTAGGATGATATGGCGATATACAGATAATATAACATAAGTAAGCAAGAAGGTTGCAATATACTATGTGGGAAGATCTGAGATTGGAAAAGTCATTATTGACCAGTGAAGCCAAGTTGGGTTTCTTAAAAGATAAGGTATTTGAGTTGGGTTTTAAAGCATGGGTAAGAATTCAATAAATGAACTGATTCTGAGTGAAACAAGCAGAACCAGGAATACATTGTACATAGTAACAGCAAGATTATGTGATGATCCATTATGAAAGACTTGGTTCTCCTCAGTGGTTCAGTAATCCAAGGCAATTCCAGTAAACTTCATGGTAGAAAAATGCCATCTACATCCAGAAAGAGAACTATGGAGATTGAATGTAAATCAACATATGCTATGGTCACTTTTTTCCTGTTTCTTTTTTCTCTCATGGCTTTTCCCTTTCATTCTGATTTTTTTTTTCTCCCATCATGCTTCATGAAGAAATGTGGATTTAAAAAGTTAATAAAGGGGCAGCTAGTTGATGCAGTGGATGGAGCACCAGCTTTGAAGTCAGGAGGACCTGAATTCAAATCTGACCTCAGACACTTAATACTTCTTAGCTGTGTGACCCTGAGCAAGTCACTTAACCCCAATTGCCTCAGCCCAAAAAAAAAGTTAATACACATGTATCACCAGAAAGAAATAAAACAAATATTTTTTAAAAAGAATTCAATAGATGAGACAGGAAGTAAAGTACTATATCTGTAAGATATCTGTAAAGATACAGAGTATAGAATAAACAAAAGTCCAGAGGTGGGAAAGAATGGGGTAAGTAGAAAGATAGGAAATCATCTAATTTGACTGTAATGTAGAATATGTGATTGCTGTTTAGTTTAATCTGGCTCTTCATGACTCATCTGGGATTTTTTTAGTAGACACTAGAATGATTTGACATTTCCTTCAATAACTCAAACAGAACTAAGTGACTTGCTCAAGGTCACCTAGCTAATAAGTGTTGAAGGCCAGATTTGAGCTCAGAAAGATGATTCTTCCTTACTCTGATCCTAGTACTCTGCACGCTATGGCCCCGTTTAGATGCCTTGGCAACTTGGTGATAAATGATTTGGATGGGAAAGAGTGAAGGTGAGAAGTTCTATAATGAAATCATGTGATTTTTGTATAGTATTAGTGTATTAGTATAACTACACCTCAGGTACCTGGACTCCAAGCAATTCCATTATTCTATGGCTGCCTTTGCTTCATGAACACTAATGCTTCATGTTGTTGAGACAAAAGGGAGGAAGGAAATTTTTAAACTTTTTCACTACACATATATTCTCATTCAGAATCTCTCTCCCTGTCTGTAATTCTCTCTCATATGTGTGTATGTGTATGCCTATATACCATTTTAAAATTTTCCAAGTGTTTTCCTTATAATCAACCTAGAAGGCAGGTACACAAGTATTATTATTGCAAATAAGGAGATGAAGCATAAGGAGATTCAAGGAAAGTCACACAGTTGATAGGGGATTGAGCTTTTATTTGACCCCAAATTCTTGCATTAAATCCAAGTACTTTTGTAAGAAACAAAAAAGACTAGAGGAAGAAATCTCTGTTCTCTAAATCACAGCCAGAATGAAGGGATTTTAAGGAGTTAAAAAAAATGGATAGTAAAAGAAGAGAATTCTCATCTCTTTTAAGAAAGTTGTAGGATAGAATATAAAACAGAGAAATAGGGGGGGGAAGACAATTCAGTATCAGATGGAAATGGGTATGAGATTCATATAGTCCAATCCCTTCATTTTTATGAAGCCACAGTCTAGGGTGTTTAAATAACTTGCCTGATATCACATAGATAATTAAACAACTATTCAGAAGCTTCAACCATTTAAAGAGAAAGCTAAGTTCTTGTGTCCCAAGGAAAGGTAACATGGGTCCTCAAGTGTTATCAAGTGGGATACTGATGGGATGTATGACTCCAGCAAAAGATCATGTCCCTATGGACATCTAAATGAGCCTCACTGAGGAACAAAACTGACACTGAGAACTATCTTTTATAGACAGAGTTGTATGGACTGATGTACAGTTATCTTATATAATTTGAAGGTTCAAATACAGACATCAACTCCCAAAACTATCTTGTATAAACAGGATCTCCCTGGTCACCAGTTGATTTACTTATGTACACAATTAGCATAGTTAGCACAACTTGCTTTAGGTCCTTAAAAAGATCCCACTTCTACCCTTGTTAATTGAGAGCTTATTAGCAACTTTGTCTGCTTGTTAAGCATCATTATAAAGCTTTGCCCCTTGATCTAGAGATGGCTGGAGTCTGTGAATTCATTCAGGATGACTCCCAGTCTTTGTGACTTGTTAGACCTCATCAATAAAACACAGTAATGGTAAGAAAAAAAGATGAGGAATAGATACTGGTACTTCTCTATAGAGGGGACTCAAGGCAACAATTTATTAACCTGACATTTACAACAGAGATGTTATAGATGTGTCCCAAAAAGACAATAGTCATTACAAAGAGCCATCCTTGAATTGTAATATGTAAAAGGGATTAAATGTTTACAGTAACAATATAAGAATAAATGATAATAGTCAAAAGAACCTAGAAAGAATAGCTAAGGAATTGATTCCTAGGCAAAAACCAATGCTTTTAGGGGCCCAGCATTTTTATTACTGTTCATTAAAGATTAGAGATTTTAAAAAGAAAGGTTTATTTGTAGAGTAAACATCTGGCTAAGATGACTATTCTGTCATAGAAGTTATAATAAAAAGAAAAGTTTGATATGCACTATAAATTTTGAGAGAACAGATTTCCTAAGATTCAAAGAATAGGTGGTTTTTAATAAATTAGCATTTTTTTTCAAAGAAAGCTCATCCAAGAGGGTTAGGATTTTCTCAGGAATGAAATTGTGATAACAAAAGCAGAAATGACCCTCATAAAGAGGACTCACAAGACTGATGCACCTAAAAGGAATTCATTTACCTACTCTGATTTTAACCAAATAGATGATTTTTTTTAAAGTTAATATGACCCATTAGAATTGATCAAGTTGGAAGTGACAACGCCTTATCTATTTTTTTTTTAATAGCCTTTTATTTACAGGATATATGCATGGGTAACTTTACAGCATTAACAATTGCCAAACCTCTTGTTCCAATTTTTCACCTCTTACCCCCTCACCCCTCCCTAGATGGCAGGATGACCAGTAGATGTTAAATATATTAAAATATAAATTAGATACAAATAAGTATACATGACCAAAACGTTATTTTGCAGTACAAAAGAATCAGACTCTGAAATATTGTACAATTAGCTTGTGAAGGAAATAAAAATGCAGGTGTGCATAAATATAGGGATTAGAATTCAATGTAATGGTTTTTAGTCATCTCCCAGAGTTCTTTTCTGGGCATAGCTAGTTCAGTTCATTACTGCTCCATTAGAAATGATTTGGTTGATCTCGTTGCTGAGGATGGCCTGGTCCATCAGAACTGGTCATCATATAGTATTGTTGTTGAAGTATATAATGATCTCCTGGTCCTGCTCATTTCACTCAGCATCAGTTCGTGTAAGTCTCTCCAGGCCTTTCTGAAATTATCCTGTTGGTCATTTCTTACAGAACAGTAATATTCCATAATATTCATATACCACAATTTATTCAGCCATTCTCCAACTGATGGACATCCATTCAGTTTCCAGTTTTTAGCCACTACAAAAGGGCTGCCACAAACATTTGTGCACATACAGGTCCCTTTCCCTTCTTTATAATCTCTTTGGGATATAATCCCAGTAGTAACACTGCTGGATCAAAGGGTATGCACAGTTTGATAACTTTTTGAGCATAGTTCCAAACTACTCTCCAAAATGGTTGGATTCGTTCACAACTCCACCAACAATGCATCAATGTCCCAGTTTTCCCGCATCCCCTCCAACAATCATCATTATTTTTTCCTGTCATCTTAGCCAATCTGACAGGTGTGTAGTGGTATCTTAGAGTTGTCTTAATTTGAAGAAATTGAAACTATTCTCAGATGAAGAAATTGAAACTATTTCTAGTCATATGAAAAGATGCTCCAAGTCATTATTAATCAGAGAAATTCCTTATCTATTTTTAAAGAAAATCATGTTGGCATTTGTGAGGAGGAGTGGAGTGGGGAGAGGCTTGATGCAGGAAAAAAAATTAAGAGGCCACTGCAATAACCTAGGTAATGTCTATATACATATTCAGCAAATCATTTGACAAAATTTTCAATGTTATGCTCACGGATTAAACATAGAAATATGGTCTATATGACAGTACAATTAATTAAATAGCTGAATAACTATACTAAAAGAGCAGTCATTAATGGTTCATTGTCAGCTTGGAAGGTTTCTGATGGCACAATCCTGGCTCAATCCTTAATCCTATTCTGATCAATATCTTAATAAATTATTCTCCATTAAGATACTGAATACTTACCAAATTTTCAAATGGGTCAAAGCCAGGAGGGATTAACTGGATACAAAAAAAGATCTTGGCAGAGAAACTGAATAAAATATTATTTGGGAAAACATGAAGGTTTACGCTTAAGTTAAAAAATTAAATTTAAAAGTATAGGATGGGAAGACAAGTTTCTTTGAAAAGACTTGGATAGCTTAATGGACTGCAGAATCAATAAAAATCAAAGTACAAAATAATAACACCCCTTTAAAGTTAGTACTGACTTTGCCTTTATTAAAAGGAACATAGTGTCCAGAATAAGGGAAATGATAGTTCCATTATATCATATCCTAAATAATCAATTAATATTTGATTTTTCAGAACACATGTAGAATATTGTGTTTTGTTCTGGGTACATTTTTAGGAAAATGACAAATAAGTCAGAACATACCAGAAGAAGGCAACCAGAATGGTAAGAGGAGTAGAGAATAGTGTTTGCTATTAAAGGAACTTTGAGTGCTTAGCCTGAAAAATAGACAGCCCAAGGGAGGAATAGAGAGCAATTTCCAAATACTGGAAGGTTTTCCTAGTGGAAGAGGGATTAGCCATATTTCATTTGACCCCAGATGTAAGTTGTTGTGCAGGGGCACTTGATTCTTGAAGTTTCACAGCACTGATCCCTCTTGGATCTTCTGTCTTTCTGACTTTTCTTTTTCTCAGGGTTTTCTATTGGATAATCACCCATATCATGTCCCTTAATCATAAGTATTCCCTCTACCATTACCCCAATATCCACCTCATAAGATTTTGTCCTATTCCTCCATTTTTCTATATACTTTCTAATTTGGTGATCTCATAAACCTCTATGGATTCAATTATCATCTCTATGCTTATGATTTCTTAATCTCTCTCAAGTTCCCATTCCATATCTCAAGCCAGATGTTCTTTAGGTATCACAAACTCAACATATTGAAAATGTTATTCATCTTCCCTCTTAAATCCATGCCTTCTTCAAACCTCTTTATTTCTGATTCCATGCCACTCTATTTCTAACAATCTGGATTCAAAATTTGTTTTTTTTTAACTTTTCTCAATTAATTTCACCCACATCTGTCTTATCACTTCTACATTATACATACACATAAACATGTACACACATATATTCTTTCTCTCATTCCTTCACAAAATTTTACGTACATTCCTTTCTCTACATTCACACTACCACCACTCTAATATTTGTCTTAGTACATCTTGCCTAGACCATTGAAGTAGTTTCCTAATTAGCTTAGCTGTTTCCAGAATCTCCCTTAATCAAAGCATCATTCACATAAGTACTACCAAAATAAGTACATGTTTGCCTGTGTCACTTATCAGATGAATAATCTTGAGAGATTTGGTCTCTTGGACAGAATACAGACAACTTAGACTTCCAAGTCTTTGACAACGCTGCTGCAGTCTACCTTTACAGACTTTTCCCATTAGTCAGACTAGGCCATTTCCTGCTTCCCAAACTTAGTGCTCCATTTTCTAACACCATAATTTTATATAGATTGTTCTATATGCCTGGAAAAGACTCTATTTTCAACTCTAGCTCTTAATTTAAAAGAACATTCAAATCACTAGGCACTCTCCTGGTCACTGGAGATACAAAGATAAAAAAAAAATGAAATAGCCCCTATTCTCAAAAACCTTACATTCTACTTCTAGGGAAATGTGTTTTGGTAGGATAGAAAGGATACACAGAATATGATATGTAAAAAATACAAAAATAATTAAAATTAATTTCAAGAGAGCTAGAGAATAGAAAAAGCTTTGTGTTTTTTTTAAAAGCAGTACCTGAATAGTAGGAATTCCAAAAAGTCAGAGAAAGATTATTCCAGGTATAGGAGATAGCTTTTACAAAAAGAGAAATAGAAGGTATGTTATTTACAGGGAGCAAATAGGACAATTTTATCAGAATGCAAAATATCTGAGCAAGAGTAATGACTGAAAAATGTAAACTAGAGACAGATTGCAAAGACTCAATACGGCCTACCCCATAGTCCCTAAATCAAGATTTGTCCTATGGCTGACTTGGATCCACTGGGGAGATTCATATCTGAAAATATCCACAAATGTTTGAGGATGGATATCCAATCAATGTTAGTGCAATCAATGCACTAACACACCCTCTAAGTCTCATATCACTTTAATCATTTTCTCTCCTTGTTGTTCTCACACTAATGTTCTATTCATACTCTCTGCCTGCATTCAGTAACTACTCCATAATCCATACTCTCTGGCAACATATCTATTCCATCAATATCAGTTATGGTCCTGATCATTTAGGACAAGTGTAAGTTTTGGCCAGAGATGGAGAGAAGGAAAAAGAGTTAAGAGGAAACCTTTTTCAACATAATAAAACTCTATATGCCTAGGATAAAATTCTAAAGTAATTATAAAAGTGTAAAACATGCAGAATTTTTATGTCTAAATTGCTTTGGTCTTTGAGTAGCTTTCTTCTCTCTGAACTTGAATTTCTTCATCTGTAAAACATTAATAAGAATATTTGCATTACCTATTTCTCAAGGCTATTGGAAGAAAAGCACTTCATGAACCTTAAAGCATTATAGAAATGAGTTAACATTACTGAATTACTGGTTGAGCCACAGAAAAATACAGCACAATTTAAAACACCAGATAGACTTATCTCCTTTTCAAATTTTAGCTATTTATAAGGTCTTGATTAAAAATTTTTCAGCCTCTTTATTTTGTGGACATTTTATTTACTCAAAAGGCCAGAAAAAGGAGAAAAAACTGAGGAAAAAAACAATTTAAGCAGAAACATGAACAGTTCTTGAGTACTTGAGGGAAAGCAGCTTTTATTAGTGATAAAAATGGTGGTAATACATTGTCTCCCAACAACTAATTTATAAATTACTCTTTTTTAGTGTTATAGCTGGGAAACTAAAAATAAAATGTTCGGTAAACTATGATACAACTGTATATTGTCTACTGATATCATATCTGACAAAAATGTGGGTTTTGAGTTTTTCAATCTAAATGGGTCACTATATATATTAAAAGGCCCTAATTTGATTAAGGAAGATATTGTGAGAGACCAAGTCAAAGTTGACAAGACAAACTGTTTACATAAGCCAAGATATCAGAAGAGAGAACACAGAGCACAGAAGCCAATGGAGCCTGCCCAGAAGGCAGGAGAAGCTGAACACAGCTGAGACCAACTGTCTAGAGAAAAGTTCAGGAGCTAAATGGGGTGGGGAGAACAGATCTGATTGGAGGAAATCTCTGATGCTGATTGTTGATTGGAGAAAACATTTTCTTCTGTTTGAGGATCTGGTTGTGAAAAAGATTCCTTTCTCTTTAATGCCATCTACAGTTTGAGAAAAGGAAAGCCCTACAGAAACTTGCCTATATTGCTCTTTATTGACTTTCATAGTTTGACAGAAGAAATCTTTTAAAGTATAGAAATAGTTTTCAATAGTTTCATTCAAAAAGTGTACTGCTATCTCAGCCCACGCAAAGGAGTTCAGTGGTGTAGGGAACTCCCCTGTGAGAGGTTACTCCTATCAAATCTTCTTATCAATTTATAGCATAAGAGAGTTTAGCTCACTGAGAGGTTAGATTACTTATCTGAAGATACAATGCCAGTGTGTCAGAGGCAGGACTTGAACCTCAGTGTTCCTGGCACTGAATCTATCTATGCCTCACTGTCTCTCATATGTTATAATATATACAGGGGAACTTGTATTCACTGTTTTGGTTAAATGTATACAGTATTATGAATTTAACTTGGAATACAGTTCCTTCAATCCAGTTCTGACTATGATTCATATCGCAACCCATCCATTTGTGCAGGCAACTCTCTAGAGGTTGGTAGGTTGCACAATGAATATTAAGGACTGGGGTTGGAATCAGGAAGACTTGTGTTCAAATCCTATCTCAGATACTTCCTAGCTATGTTATATTGAACAAATCACTTAACCTCTGCTTCAATTCCCTCCCCTACAAAATGGAAATAATAATAGAATTTGTCTCTCAGAATTGTGAATATAAAATAAGATCATATTTACAAAATACTTTGTAAATCCTGAAGTACCATGCTAGTCTTATTATAATTATTAAAAATTTACATGAGAGGAAATTTCCACAATAAGGAATTCTTTGGATCAATAAAATCATAGATCAGAATTGCTTTAAATCAATGTATATGATCTTGTTTAATATTCATAAATCCTAAAGAACCAAGAGTCATACAAGCACAGCAAAGTTTTCCTCTATATCATATTTGATTATTTGGATAAGAAACATTAACTTCTTCTTTCTCTTCTATGCAACTAAGTTCATATTCTACCACTTCTTTTTCAATATCTATCAACAGGAAGGGAAAAAAAAACTGAGGTCCTGTTAAATTCCTTAAAGACACATAGAATTCTAAGAGCATGTGCATTTAGAAGCTATTTGTTAACTTGCTCAGCCTCTTCTGAAAATACTGAAGCAAAGTCAAAACTCAACAAAGGATTATACTTCACTAAGATTAGACTTAATTTGTTTTCAAGAGTCACTGTGATGTCCTTGCAAACACATGATGATGTTTCTCCCTTTCATGTGACTGATCACTTTCAGAAAATAAAAAGAGATCAATGAGAAAATACCAGTGAAGGGATTTAAAGATGCAGAGTAAGTTCCAAACTAAACACTCAAAAACTAATGTTTGTCAAATTTTCCTTGACAAGAAAAATGATAATGTACCTTTACAGTCTCTGACATTAATAATTAAACCAGATAATATATTGTCCATATCAGTGAATATAAAGAAAAGCTTAATCATAAGCATTTAACACTTTTGTATATTAAAATATATCATCACTAATTCATTTTGGTAAATAAATTTCAGTTATATAATCAAAGCAGATGTGTTCATGATCACCGTTATATCTATGTATACACAAACATATGCATATATATATAAAGATTTGTAGATATTCACACTGATATTTCAAAACATTAACCATAGATTCATATATTTAGAGCTGAAAGAGACTTTGGAATCCATTTTGATCCAAATTTGCCCAGAGTCATATATATAAAATCCAGAATTTGAATTCATATCTTATAACTTCAAATCCTGTGATCTAAGTGCAAATCCAGCCTCACATACTAGCTGTATGACCTTCAACAAGTTACTGCTTTTCTAAATTTTCCTCAATTATAAAATGGGATTAATAGCACCACTTTGCAGGATTGTTGTGAGGATCAAAGAAAACAATCTTTGTAACAAACAAACAAAAAAAAACACACTTTGCACAGTTTATGACACATAGTAGGCACAATATAAATGCTTTTCTTTAAATTAAAAAAACATAGCTTTTTAAGGAAATTATCATAAATGGACATCATCAAATTCTGATTGCTTTCAGAAGGAATGGCATTACTAGTTGGTGCTTGAAACAGAATTAGCATGATTTCTAGGTTCAATAAAATTAAAATATATTTTTAATTAGTGGTTTTGGAAGAAAAAAACAAAGTACTGTACTCATGGGGAAAGATGTGCCTTACACTGGATATCACAATAACAAGAGTCTTGACTGCCACTGACCAAGTGTGGTCACTTTATCTATAGACTTAAAAATAGTTATTAAGATCAACTCTGACCTTAAAGAAAAGGCATCTTCTACTTTGTGGTAGATAGGTAGGGAACAAAAGGCATAAAACGTTATAAAATGTAAGATGAAGATGAAGTTAATCAGTTGAGTTTTGCTTAATTGATTTTCTTTGTTTCAACAGTGTTCATTTGATGGTGGTAGTATGTTAGCTTAAGTATATTCACAAACAATTGTTGTAAAAATAAAAGCATTAATAAAGCTCATTTAAGAAACAACAGCTTTTTTAAATGAGAAAAGCACTAGGTCCACCTTTTATAGTTAAGAAAAAATTTCCGACCTGAAAAAGATATCAAAACTCAAGATCTTCTGACATTTCACACATCTCTAAGAGTTAAATTCTGATACAAATAGCAATCTTTGTTCCTGAAAATAAAATTAATCTTAATTCCTAAACCAAATCTCAAACATTTTGATATAATTTTTCTTACTCTAAATTTTCCCAATTGATGTACTGAAGAGATTAGACTAGATAAAGTTGGAGTTCTTCCAGATCTAAAAATCCCTGTGATTCAACTTGACAGAGTCTGCCAATCATACTTATCTATTCTTTCATATAACAACATGATGTCATTGTTCCTTTAAGAATATCAAAAGAATTAATGAAAATAAAAAGCAAAGGTAGATGGCCTAGCTGTATCAGATCGAAAACTATGTTATAAAAGTGGTAATTATCAAAACTATTTGGTACTGGCTTAAAAAAAAAATAGTAGTGGATTAGTGGAATAGGTCAGGTACACAAGATATAGCAGTAAATGAGTTATAGTGAACTCTGATTTGATAAACTCAAAGACGCCAGTTTCTGTGATAAAAAAAAACTCAACATTTGACCCAAAAAACATGTTAAGAAAACTGGAAAATAGCATGGCATAAACTAGGCATAGATCAACACCTCACACCCTCTCCTAAGATAAGGTCAAAATGGGTAAATTATTTAAACATAAATGATAATACCATAAGCAAAATAAGGTGGCAAGGAATAGTTTATTTGTCATATCTATGGAGAAGGAAAGAATTTATGACCACATAAAGGATAAAGAACATTATGAAATGCAAAATGGATAATTTAGATTACATTAAATTGAAAGTTTTTGAACATACAAAAGCAATGCAATCAAAATTAGAGAAAAGTAGAAAGCTGAAAAACAATTTTTATAGCCAGTGTTTCTGATAAAGATCTCATTTCTAAATACATAGAGAACTGAATCAAATTTATAAGAATATAAGTTATTTTCCAGGAAGTTTTCAGATAAAGAAATCAAAGCTATCTAAAAGTCTACTAAAGTCATATGAAAAAGACACTAAATCACTGATTATCATTTATTAGAGAAAGACAAAGTAAAACAACTCTGAAGTACCACCTCACACCTATAGGATTGGCTAATATGACAGAAAAGGAAAATGATAAATGTTGGAGAATGCATTGTTGGTGGAGTTGCAAAATGATCCAACTATTCTGGAGTGCGATTTGAAACTATACCCAAAGGGCTATATAGAACTGTGCATACCCTTTGATCCAGCAATACTACTATTAAGTCTGTATCCCAAAGAGATCATTAAAAAGGACTCACACATACAAAAATATTTATAGCAGCTCTTTTTGTGGTGGCAAAGAATTGGAAATTAAAGGGATGCTCATAAATTAGGGAATGGCTGAACAAGTTGTTGTATATGAATGCAGGAGAATACTATTATGTTATAAGAACAGATGAACAGACTAATTTCAGAAAAACCTGGAAAGATTTATATGAACTGATGCTGGATGAAGTGAGCAGAATTAGGAGAACACTATAAATTGCAACAAAACTGTATGATGATTAACCATAGTAGACTTAAATCTTCTCAGCAATGAAATGATCAAAAATAATTCCAAGGAATTTGTGATGGAAAATGCTCACCATATACCAAAAAAGCACCCTTTTGTATTGAGTCTTCTTTCACAATATGGCTAATGTGGAAAATTCTTTAAACATGATTATACATGTATAAACCTATATTAGATTGCTTGCTGTCTTGGGGAAGGGGTAGGAAAGAATAGAAGGGAGAAGAAACTGAGTTCAAAAATCTTACAAAGATGAATGTTGAAAATTATCTTTACATGAAATTGGAAAAAACAAAATACTATTAAGTAGATTTTTTAAAAAAGAGAATAAAAGATGAACAACAAGAAGCCAAAAGAACTTTTATGATACAAAGTAAAAGCCCATCTTATAGTAGATGGGTGTACAAATATGATTTTGCCAAAGCCATTTTCCTCTACGGTGGCAATTAACATGTTTTTTAAAATATTTGAAATATCCAAACTGTAAAAGACAGTGCCAACTTCAACTAATATATAAAGAAATCACGGCTTTCTATAAAATTTTGCATGTTTTTAATGCTAAATAATATATTTGGGCTAAAATAAATATGAACTTAATTATTTGTTTAATTGGTCACGGCAAATTTTTTTTTTCTCCCATTTCACTGACACTCTTCAGTTGTAATGTTAAGCATCTATGCCACATCAACAGGCTAGAAAAATAAATTTAAAGAAAATGTGTTAAGAGTATTTGAGAAAATTTAATGGAAAGGATGTTTTGTTTAAACAGTCAAGATTAGAGAAATACTTAATTCATGGTTATGTTGTGGATCCATTTCTATTTTGAAGGAGAAAAATGATATAAAAACAGAATCTATTTTCAAATTATCAGTAGGCGATAAAAAGTCCTTTATCAAATTACTTTTTAAATATTAATAATTGTGTATCTATGCCTGATATTGATAGGACCCCCACAAACTTAGGCCTGGTATATTTTGGGAGTCATTATGTAAGATATATTCTTTCAGATAACAAGTTACTTTTACCATCCATTCAACCTTTGTTGTGTTTCAGTTCCAAAATGTAGATTGTTTTAGGCAGAATAAGATTATTACAACTCCCTATTAAAAAATAACAAAGGTACTATTTTTTCTCATAAACTCAAAAATGTAAATGCTTTGAAATTTCATTTCATATTCATTCCCTAAACAAAATTGTTCTCCTAAAACTCATGAATGTCAATTATTTTTATTTCTTGATGATAAGATTATCTACATTAATAAGCTAAAATGTATTCCCACAAAAGAAGTATAAAAGTTAGATCATATATACTTTAATCTATTTGTGCTGGTTTGGGGGACATAGTGTTTGGATGGTATCAACTGGATCAGAAACAAAAGGGTGATTAGTTTTTATACATATGTAAGCAATCATCTACATTTTTAGCTTTTGCTGACTTCTAAAAAATACATAAATCTCTTTTCAAAACAATTATAAATAGCTGAACTTCGTGAAGCTAGACAAAGGTTTTCATGGTAGTGTATTTCTACTTAAAGCCTGGTATAACTGATTTATTTGAAATGAGTTATATGAGAGCCTATCAGAGGTTTTAAGTACTGTCCCATCATGAAGAGTTTGTCATCGAAATAAATTTTAAAATAGAGAAATACAATCAACATTAGAGTCTTAACAGGTAGCATTCATAATAGAAGATAGCATATTGTCAAGAAAATCTAAACAATGAAAGTCATCGTTGCTTCCTTTCCTACCCTGCCCCATCCCTGTTGTACCAACAATGTATCAACAAAGTCATCATCCATATACACTTACCATCAGAGAAGAAACATTAGCAACTACCCAAACCCCATTATTTTATACACCAGCAAATTAAGATGCAAAGAGTTAAGTGGAATTCTCAAGAATACTGAGCTATAGTCAATTTCAAAATGTCCAGTCTATAATATCTTACCACTTTAATACAACCAAAATAAATTCTGTTAAAAAAAAAGCTATCATAACTTCGGAAAAATACAAATATCCAAAAATACTCATATCTTTTTAATATAATACTCATATCTGCTGCTCAACTATTACCTTCCTTTACTCAGCTACCAAATTTACCTGCCAGATACTTAATAAGAATTCATTAAAGCCCCAGTCCTATTTAGATTTGGCGAGTTAATATGACTCTTCTTGAATTTGGAAGTGGAAAAAATATTTTTTTAAAAAATGTAAATTGCAAGGAAGAGCAAAATGAATGTCATTTTTTTCTTTGGGGGGTGGGGGGGTTGGTGGTGGTGATGGCATAGAAATAGACCAATAAAAAGGAATTATGTGAGTAAAAAGCAGAGAAAATCAAGATAAGAAAGATTCAATTATTTTAAGTTAAAAAAGGAAATAAAGAGAACAGAAAATGGAGGTAAGAAACAATAATAAGATAATATAATTTACAAGAGAAAATGTTTTAGTGGAAAGTACAAAGCAAGAAGGATGACAGATAAAAGGAGACAAAAATAAAGGCAAAAAATCAACTAAAACCTTCTTCTTGTTCTACCTTTCAAAATTTAAATTAAAAAAAAAAAAAAAACCCAGCATTACTTCAAACATCAACTATAAAGTAAATGCCAGGCAAGGAAGATTCAACTGTGAGAAAACCTCAAACCTGAAAGAGTTATCTATTGTCCCTGTAACTTTGCCATTCCTACTAGTTTCCCCCTGTTTAACCCCTCCATGATGGTAAGAACAACATTCTACCTGAGAGGCAAAACAACAAATATGTGCTGATGGACTTTTAAGGAATAAAAAAAGAGAGTGGGAAAGAGGTACAGCAGTACAGAAGGCAGCAAACATAGTAGCAAAGGGAAACTAAAAATCCAAAAGGAAACCCAAAATTGGAAAGGAAAAGAGACTAAACAGAGAAACATGATAAGGAATATCATGCCACCCTGAAAGTGGTAAAACGGTAAAATAGAGAAAGATTATAAGAAACAAGTGAAAGAGGAAAAAAAGGGGAAAATAAGAGAAAAACCCAACATTGCTATTCACGATGCCTTTATCTAAAGATAAAAAAGACAAAGCATCAAGTGAATTAGAAGAGAAACTGCAAAATATTATTTGTTTTCTTAAATCAATAAAGATTTTTTTTTGTTTCGTTTTGTTTGTTTTTACAAAAACTACACTTAATCCTGTTGAAAGTTAATCACTCTTAAAAAAAAAAAAAAAAAAAAAAAAAAAAAGTACAGTCCCCTGATGACAACTGGGTGGCTAACATTGCTCTCAACTGGGATCTTTTAGGAATTCATTTGAACCTGTTTCAATGACTATATTCCAATCCATGTTCCTCATCCCTTATCTTTGACTATCATAAGTTATTGTTATTGGACTTTCTTGCCATTTTCTTCCTAAATGTTCTCTAATCCTACTCTAAATAATGGCAAATAATGTATGTGCAATTCCTCCTAGTAATGTCAATGACTGGTGATGGATAGTGATGAGGTGTTCTGAAGCACTTGGATCTTCCTTTACTAGTTACATCTTCAAGAAAAGTTATGCTCCATCAGCAGTTATGTCCCAGTAGACAGTCATGTTTTAGCAGGAAGCACTCCTGACACTTTCTTTTCTGGTTGGAGAGATAAGACTTATTTTTCTTCCTCAATTCTTTTCAGTTAGGATAGGTTCAAGTCACGCATTCTTCACTCTCTTTATATTTTTAATTCTATCATTTCTACGCAATTACTTTCCTTAAGTCCACTAAGTAGCATGTATTATTAAACTTACATGAAATCCATGAAGGTTCTCAGGGTTGAACCTTACCTTTATTATGCAATGCCTCACAAATTAAATATAGCATGAAAGAAGGGTTACACTGAAAACTATTTATGGCTTTGTGATATAATTAGATCATCAAAATGGATTCTTAAGATAGATATGGTCTTTTGTTAGGAAAGATATATTTCATCTTTCCAAAGGCTTTTTTAGCCATAAAGGAATGAAGAGGCCTATTAGTAGAAATGCAGAATAGCTAGCTACTCTAAGCAAATAGCATCTCATACCTTAAAAAGCTCAGAAGACAAAAATGTGCCATGCACATTTTATGGATTTCGAAAAACAATGAGCTATTTGGAATAAATCTGTTATTTTTGTTTTTAAATAAACAGGCTTATATGACACATAAATGTACTGCTATTATATATGGTACACATTTAAAAAAAACAGGAAAAGTGAGGACATTTTGAATGACAAACATGATTTGAAAGTATTGAAGGAAAAAGATAATTTAAAATTCAGAACTTTTAAGGACATAGAAAAATAAAGCACACTGACATTGCAAAAAGAACACTTAAATCCAATAAGCATATTTGTTATAGCACCATGGAATATGCAGTTGCCAATATTTTAGACTAGAGGCCATTAGCAAATAAATGGCAATGTTTTGGGTTTCCTCATTTATCCCATCTTTTTTCTATACTTCCATGAAATTTGTAGGTGTATTGGTGTAATACATGACCAATAAGTGGTCAAGGACAAAACAACAGAAAACCAAACCACAAAATATATCCAAGAAAAGGGAGACCTTTCTCTCCTCTCCTCCCCAGCAACTTTTGAGAGCTAACAAAGTGATTTTATTTTACAATTGTAGAGGTGCGCATCCTTGTTAGTCATTACCCTGCAATCTGAATTTTTTCAGGCTGTGCCCACCACATCCCCTGACGCCTCCACTCCAGGAACATCCCATCCAGATAAGTATTAAAAATGTGTTACTTCAAGAGCTGGGGGATGCTAGGGAGATGCACTTTGGGAAAGAACTGTCTTGCCAGTTCTATTTCCCCCTCTGATGGCCCCCGCATCTGACAGTGGTGAAACAGATGGCACTCCCCCCTCTTTTTCTCCCCCCCAACAACCCTTCCGCAATCCCACAGCATCCTCCCACTCTGCTCTGCCACCTTCACCCTGCTATCTCTACAGTGGGTTTAGTACATTTCAGCGCTGGAAACAAGGATAAACTTTGGGGACCTTCTCCCCTCTGCCTCATGCCACCTCACGTCACTGAGTCTTTCTTTTATCCCCACCCACCACCTCCAGTTTGAGCTGGGATCCAAGCTCGCTGGAGATTCGAAACGAAAGGTTCGGACTTTCTTTCTCATCCTTAACAGCATCCCTTCTATGAAAAACTCCCCACTGCTATCCCGTTTTGGACACCATATAAATTCAGACCGATAACTTCAACTGGCATTTTCCTCAGCTGAGGGAGGGAGGAGGCGGGTAACAGATGGGTCGCTCTTACTTGCCCTCTCCCCCGTCCCTCACTCTTCCACTTCTAACGCAGCCTCCTCTCGCTTCGTTGCAAAACTGGGAAACCCCCCTACTCTAGGCGATCTGCCGGCCCTCTTCTCTCTTCTGTGTACTTTTCTGCTCCGTGACATTGAGCTCCCAGCGAAGCCTCTGCAGCTCCGACCAGCAGCTTCTGTCTAGGATCATCTATCTACAAGTGGGAAACAGATTCCCACTAGAGTCACGAGGAGGGTAGGGGTAGGGCTTAGGGTTTAGGGGTAGGGGTACAAAGTGCAAACTCTTTGAGGACGAGAGATCCTCTCAGTCGTCCTTTTTAGTCCCAGGAGGGCACATGGTGGGAGGGGAGAAGAGGAAGGAGAGGACTTGCAGGATTTGCAGAAACATTCCCATCTCTGAGAGACACAGGCAGAGATATATGCAGGGATAGGAACTACCTCCCTTACCTTGCAGCACCTACAGCAGAAGCGTCGGGCGCGGGCTCCTCCAGCTTGTTCGCGGGGCGGGGGAGAAGCTGTTGCTCCTGCTGCTGCTGCTGCTGCTGCTGGGGAGACCAGCAAGGCTTAAGGTTGGTGTCAACGCGCAGACGCTCTTTAACAGAGAACGATAGCTGCTGATGCTCCTGCTCCCGCCGCCGCCGCCGCCGCCACTGCAGCCGCGGTCGGGGTGAAGTAGCTGAAGACCAGACAGCCGCTTCTACGAACTGATCCCAGGGAACTATTCAACTCTTCTCCCTAGTGCAGGACTGAAGCGTCCAGCAACCGTCCTGCCAGCTGAGCGCCTGCGCACCGCCCTGCCCCAAGCCACTCCGCCCCCACATCCCACTTTCTCTAAACCCCAGGTGAGGGGTGTGTGCCGCCCTGTCCTGCGTAACGTGTGTGTGTGTGTGTGTGCAAGCACTCCCACTCACGGGGTTCCCTCTGTTCGTGAGCCTGGCTCTGGGGCTGGGGTTCAAAGTGTTCCAGTGTAATATCCCCCAAATCGTCACGCTTGGAAGTAGCCCCCCAAAAGGGGGGTCTGGGTAAGAGGAATGAAGAGAAGGGCAAGAGGGGACTCTTCAGATATGTATTTGCATGCGTAAATCCCATAAGAGAGCTAGTTAAGAATTTGCACACAAGGGGTTCTCCAAATGCAAAGAAACACACACACTCGCTGAGGAAACATTTCAGGGGCTCTTTGACACACTGCAGAATCCTGCATCGACAGAGGGAGTGCCTTCTTGCAAAGCCCGAGAGAGGGAGAGGAAACTCATTCTATAGAAGACGACACTTTGGATAGATTTTCCTTGTGCTCAAGTCACTGAAAACCTGCTTGTTAAGTCGCACAAAGGTAACACCAAGTGGAGTTTGTCCAAAACAAACAATGGTGTGGATGCTTTAAATATTACTCAAGTAAAAGTGAAAAGCCTCTTTTTGGAACCAATCCATTCAGCATTTCTTTTTCCCCTTTTTCATTCAACTCAAAGATCACTGCCCTGCCTATCATCGACATCTCTTTGGTATACCTAAGAATGTCTGCAATGCCAAAAGCCCCCCACAGCATTGCTTCACTGGTAGACTTTAATCCTGAAATATTGTTGGGGGTGTATATGTAGAAAGAGAGGGACGTCCTTAATTTGTCTGCTTATTTATTAGTCTTTTAAAAAAAGTTTTTGGACCTTGCAGCCTGCCGCAACTTATCTTGGTGATGACAATTTTCTTTAAATAATTTAGAAACTGCAAAGGTGTGGCGAATTGGAAAGGAGGAGCTTTAGCTAGAGTAATATCTCAGATCTCTGACATTGCAGCTTTAGGGAGAAGTCCAAGTGTTGTAAATGACAGCACTGTGCTCCAGGACATGGGCCTCTAACCAGGTGATTTATAATAAAACAGCCCTTTTGGTTCTCCACTCAGATGATTGACATTAACTGCCTCATTAATAATTAACATAGCAGCTGGTAATGTCTTGGCACAGCCTGTCCTATATAAATATCTTGGAGTCCAACTGAAGTCCATTCTTTCAGCCAACATTTCTCTCCAGAGTGGACTGGAGTGGGAAAGTTTCAAGGAAAAAAGAAATCCAAAAGAAGTTCAGAACATCAGTTTGGATTTATTAGCTGCCCTGGACTTTAGGACTACTGGTCCTTAAATACACTTGAATACACTTAAGACTGGTGGCATGGGAAATAATGTGCTGAATGTCCCCTGTATGTCCACAATCCATATCATCTCTACATAACTGTTTGTGTATGTATACACACATATTTATAAATGTTTTATATATTATGTATAATGTGTGTATACATATAGAGATACATATATGTGTGTACATAGATACATATACATTACCTATTTTATTGTATTCAAAAGATTTCAATAGGCAATAGAATACTGATCCAAATCTAATAAAATTAAATCTAGTAAGAATGAATATGAGCTATGTCTGGAGTATCAGTTCGGTTTTGGGGGCCGAATTTAAGAAAGGGCAACGACAAACTGGAGAACAACCACAATATCAAGTAATGAAGAACCTTGAAATCATATCACACAAGAATCCATTGAAAGAACTGAAGAAATCTATCCTGGAGAAAAAAAAATACTTTTGTTGATTGTCTTATGGGAGATGGATTACCTTCTTCTTGGCCCCAGAGGATAGAATTCTGAAGTAAAATTTAAATCTTGGTATCCCTCTCCCCATCTTAATAATAACCATAAGGTTTAGAAAGCTTAGGTGGAAAGCAAATCTTTCACCAGTCCCTGAAGGTCAGTAAGGTGGGCTTCTGCTAAACTAGGGTAAGAAGGAAATTCCAGAAGTAAAAATCAATCCATAAGGAAAATGTTGGGTTTCCAGAACCTTGAAATTGAAATTTGATAGGCATTCCCCTGTGTTGATCTTAATTGTTATGTTGCATTCTCTAAGCATCTAAAGTCCAAATAAAAAAAAAATAAAAATAAAGGGAGTGGGAGGTAGAGGAATGAATTTAAAGATAAAAATCAAAACTTTGAATTGCACTTGGAAGCAAATGATTAACCTTTGAAAACTAATGAAACACCCCTGTGGTGTGTTCTCCAAAGTGTGCACAATGTAGCAGCTTATGTATTTTTTTTAAATCCCCTGCTAAGTGCAACACACATTCATTACTTCTCCTGGTCCATTTTCAATCACCCCTAACTAAGCATAGTTTTACACAAGAATTGATGGTTGTGTTTCCTAGTAGTTATAAGTATCATTTAAAAAAAGAAAGAAAAAAAAAATTCAACTCCTAAATATTTCAGCTACAACTTGTTCATATGGGTGACTTGGGCTACTTCAAGTCTGTGGTTTTCCTATTGATAACTAGTGTGGGAATTTTATCATCTTACTTCCCATAACCCTACAGGAAAATTCTTTTTTAAACCAGCCCTACAGCTCCTGAGAAGGTGAAGTAATTTCCGAGTAACAAGAAAATGGAATTCAACACAAGGAGCTGAGGATAAGATATTAGAATTATTGCAAAGAAAGCTACCACCTTGGCAGGAATGGAGGGGTAGCCAATCCAGAGAGCAGCGAGTACATTTCTCTCAGAAATAGGGAAGATGATAGAAAAAGTGAGTTAAACACTATGATAAATCATTTGTGTTCTTGTGGAAAAAACATTAGACTGGGAATTAGAAAATAGGAATCTCTCAGGCAATCTATTCCAGTGAGAATCCCCTCTTTTACAACACTCTCAATAAGTGAGTTTCCTGCCTTTGCTCAAGAGCTTTAGGGAGGGGTGATCCACTATCTCTCAAAGCAGTGCATTCCACGTTACAATAGCTCTGATTGCTAGGAAGTTTTTCTTTCTATCTAACCAGTCTGCCACTTTGAAACATATGTCCATAATTCAGAATTCTGTCTTTTGGGGGCAAGCAGAAGTCTAATTCTTTTTCCATATGACAGACTTCTTAATACTTAAAGATAATTATCAACACTAAGAATTCTCTTCTTAAGGCTAGATGTCTTCGTTCTTTCAATGGATTCTTATATAATATAATTTCAAGATCCTGCAATATCTTGGTGTCTTGGCTGTTCTTCAGTTTGTCATTGTCCTTCCTTTAAATTCAGCCCACAGAACTGAATTGATACTATGATATAGCTCATATTTATTCCCACTAGATTTAATATTAGATTTGGATCAATGTTCTATTACCTGTTGAAATCTTTTGAATATAAAATATGTCATTTAACATGTTAGTTATCACATTTTCCTCTGTGGTGTATGAAAAACTGATAATTATCCCATTTATTTATTTGAATAGTAACTCAAATGGGATTCTGATTTCATTTATTTGAATGGCTTCTCTAATGATGCATATTACAAACCCTTCCATGCCTATTGCTCCTGAGCAAATTTTGTTCATGTTCTTCCATAAGTTCAATTCAGAGGATATGCTCAATTTGTTGATAGACTTCATTGATAAAAATGTTAAATAAATAGCACAATGTCAAGGACACTTTTCTGGTGCATTGCACTAGTGACTTACCTGGGTGACACTGAATCATTAATGACCAGATCTTTGGAATCTAAATCTTGCTAACTATTCCATGACCTAGTCTTAGAACTCTTCATCTTCTTGCTGAGAATAGCACTATTCCTAGTTGACTGACTCTGATTGGTCTTGACTCTGCCATATAGTAGCTGGTTAACTCTGGGGAAGTTACCTAACTTTCTGAACTTCAGTTTCTTCATCTATATAATAATGACAGTGATACAACAAATATTTAATAAGTGCCTGATGTGTGCAAAGCACTATGATGGGTTCTAGGGAAGGTACAATATTTAGGAATAGCTATATTAAGTAATATCTATTATATCTATAATATCTATTGCATTAGAGAATTACAAAAGAAAGAGTTACATGAAATTTGAGGAAAGATGATATCAAGTCTAAAGTGTTTTGTGGTTAGCAAGAAATGGAGGAAATTAATATTAAGTACCTGCTAAGTGCCAGATGCTATGATAAATCCTTTACAAATATCTAATTTGATCTTTATAACAACTATTTACAATTGAAGAAACTGAAGCAAATAAGTTTAAGTGACTTTGTAAAGTTCCAGAGTTGATAAGTATTTTAGATTACATTTTAACTCAAGTCTGACTCCAGGCCCAGTGCTCTATCCACTATATCAGCTAACTGATTTACGTACCTAACAAGCTTGTTGTGAAGATCAAATAAAATTATATGCTTTAAAGGGCTTTAAAAAGTGTAAATCATTATGCAAATATAAAGTATTTTTGGTCATAGTCTATATGCTTTATGAATACAAAATTGAAATTTGAGTATGTTATATATAGCAAAAGGATTTTTGGCTACCATAAACATATAACCTAGAAAAAATATATGGACAGTTTTTCAAATAAAATAAGTTTGCTAACAAAAAAGAACACCATTGGCTACCTAAATTACTTATAACAATTGAACAAAAGCTCCATTTTACATGATGGAGGATGAAGAGGGACTTTTGATAGATAGTTGCATTTTAAGTCAGGTTCAAGTCACAGAGAAATTATCACCTTTCTTTCATTTAATCAGGAAAGACTTCAAGTAGAAAGTGGGATTTTAAAGGTGACTTGAGGGTAGTGGAAGAGCAAAGACTTCTGAGCAAAGACTTCAGAGTGAAGAGAGGGATTATAGAGAAGTCCACAATCTCACTATTTTCTCAGCTATCTTGTTAAATAAAAGGTGGGGAGTTGTAATCTTTTAAGGGAATGTACTTCTTCTGAAAGGGGAAGGTTTAGAATGATAATGGCACCTCTCCTTTCTTCTGCCACTGGTCCTCACAAGCAAAGAAAAGTAGTGTTGGGAGATAGAATTCAGGTTCCAAGGAAGGTAGCTCTCTAAAAGTCATCAATGATTCAGAAACCACTCTATAATCTCATATACCCTATATGTAAATGACATCAATTGACTTCTGCAGGTGGATTTTCTGTATTTTCACTCATCATTCCAGAACAATGTATAGATATTATTGAAGTGATGAATAAAAGCAAAGATTGGATAATTTCACAGAATTTACTTAGTTGATGCATTGTAAGTCAGAGTAGAATTTTTCTATACTAGCAAAAATTGCATTTTCTCCTGGAAGCCAGTGGTAAGAATGCTATGGAAGGGCAGTGGGGGAGCTTTTATGTGCACACAGACCTTTTTCATAAACTGGATAAAGGAAAGTGTATTTGAAGTTTTATAGCCTCAATATAGCTCACTAAAATGAAATCTAAGATAGAGCCCACTTTATTCTTTGCATGAATAAAGGCAAAGGTGAGGCAGCATGGTATAGGATAAAGAACATTGGATTTAGAGAAAGAAGACTTATTTGATTCCTATCTTTAACCCTACTAGCCTACTCAACCTTAGGCAAATTACTCAATCTCAATGAAACCCACTTTCCTCATTATTAAATGAAGATTAATACTTACAATATTAAGACTTATTATGGAGAAATTGCTTTGCAAAACCCTATAAATGTGAGGAATTATTGCTGCTATGCTCCTGGAATGTTAGTCTTAGCTAGTGTAGATATCCCCAAAATGTATGGCTCACTGTGACAAGATTAAAAGGATATCATGTATAGGTACTTGATTACATGGGCCCCAGAAAGGAGAGGTAGGTAGCTATTTGCTCTTCACAAGTTTATTAAACTGTAATTTTTTCCCCATCTGCCTTGCCAGGGAAACAGCCTATCAATCAACCAATCAATCAACAAGCATTTATTAAGTGATCACTATGTTCCAGGCACTATGCTAAGTGCTAAGGATATAGAGGAAAAGCTAAAAATATCCCACTCTATAGGACATTACATTCAAATGGGAGAACCACCATATCTACATATAAAACATATAAATAGGTACATCCAAGGTACATACAGAGTAAATGAAAGGTAAACAGAAGGGAGAGCATTTATAAATAATCAAATGTTCACTCTTTTAAGATAGGTGATAATTTCTATTGGATTAGTACTAAAAAAAAATGAATGTTCATGCCATTTTCTTGCCTACTTATGAAAAGTATAATAAGGAAAATTTTCTGACAAGACATTTATGTGAAATGGTAAAATATTTTGTTTACAAGACTATAGGAAAAAACTGATTCTTTTTAATTTCAAAGATTTCTTAAAGTTTTTTTTATTTTCCCGCACTCAGGAGATTGATAAAAGGGGAAATATACTGAAATGAGAGCTTGAACCAATGGCATTAGAAGAGGGACTAGATGTAGCCATTCATTCTCTGAGCACACAACCTGCTATCATATATATGGATTGGAGAAATAAGCCTAATTAAATTTTGTTAAGTATACCATTAAAAAAAACCCCAACCAAAACATAAATTCCAAATAATTAGATTAATCATTTTAGCAACTCCCTCCCCCCATTTATTAACTAAAAAACTCAGGTCAGATATGGAAATTATAGTTATTCAAAATTATTCATAATAAATGTATATTTTACTTGAATTCAACCCATTCCACTCAAGGTAGAGGATAATGAATTTTAACATGAAAAACTTAGTGTAAGTTTTATTCCTATATTTCTTTGAATATTAGAGGAAATATCTATCCTTTGATTTAATTATTGACTTCCCTCAGCAAGACAAAATTTTACCATATACAAATTAATATGGATAGAATCATTGATGGAATGATAGGTCATGTGAATGCTGGCATTAGAAGTCCATGTGATTATACACTGATTGTGTCAGTATTGTATTTAGCAGCACCTCATTGCATCCCACCTGTTGAAAGCAAGCTATTTAAGAGGCAACCTCTGCCAAAACAAAAGGTCTAAGAATAATGGTATTACAGGCAGTATGCTTAGATCAGATTGAAGCTTCCTGTGAATTATACATCATGTTCTTTCTGATCCCACCTGGCTGTATATGTGAGCCACAAATTAAGCTAAGAAGAAAGAATCATTTCAGTCCTCACCTTAAGGAAGACTCAAATTATAGCATGGAGTAGGTGATTTTGCAGGCACAATGTATAATTCATCAAAAAATGGTAGACCAGGAGATTATAGAAGCTGGAATCAGTAGGTAGGAGGCCAAAAGGAACAGTGAATTTGATTGTAGGCTTAAGTGTGACTTGTTGTTTTACCTAAACAGTTTTCTCCTGATCTATATTTTCTGAAAAAAACAAGTTAGGGATTGAGCACAATTGATGATTTGGGCTATTTTTTCTTCCAAGACCATGGCAGTGCATATAGACAAGGAACCTCTTAGGTTCTGGACAAAACACTTCCTTTAACATGAAATAAAATTGAACTAGCTTTTTTGACAGCTATTTGACACACTGACTCATATTGAGTTAACTAAAATTGCATAAATTAGACAGTAAAGAGTAAATTGAATTTGAATAGCTAAATCTATTTTAGCTCAATATTATGGAAACTCTCTATAATCTATAAAGTTCACTTAAAGATTTTTAGGATGTCTCAACCTCTCAGTCTCATAAGGATGCTTCCAAACCTTCACTTCAGTTATCTATGATGAGCCAAAGAAGCCCAAAGCAGAAGCAGCCACCAGAAGCCCAGACTTAAGGTTGCCCAGCTAGCTTCTGGTCTAGCTGCCATGTGGGAGCTAGTGCCTTGCTTCTTAGGCAAAGAAGAAAAAAGTAAGAGTCTTCCCTTATGGGAAGTTTCAGAATCACATGATGCCATCTGGAGAACAGAAGGAAGAGGGATGTCTACTAACTCAAATTCTTCTTGTCCAATGGCTAACGAGGGGGGGGAGGGGGGGTTGCTTCATCACCTTGGATTTAATTACCATCTCTATGCTGGACTTAAAATTTACCTATCCTGCCCAAAATCTTCATTGGCCTTCAATCTCAAGTCTTTAAATGTTTTTCAAATATCTAGGAGTGCATGTCAAAGAGTTCTCTTAGACTCAATATGTTTAAAAGAAAATTCATTCTTTCCCCTTTAACATTGCTCCCAGTTACCTTATTACTGTAAAGGGCACTACCATTCTCTCAGTCAATCAGTCTTACAATGTAGGAGTCATTCTGGATTCCTTACTATCTTTCATTTCCCCAATTCCAATCTCTTGCCAAGGCCCATCAATTTAACCTTTGTAAAGTCTTTCTCATATGCTTCTTTCCTCTGCTACTGCCACTATTAAAGTGCAGGCTTTCATTACTTCATACCTAGATTATTTGTAATAGTCTACTGGAGATTCTACCTCTTTCAAATCTCTCCCTAGTGGATCCCAGCCTTTACTTCTCCAATAAAGTAATTTTCCTAAAGTACAAGTCAGATAATATCATCACAGTACTAATAAACTCCAGTGCCTCCTTATTGCCTTCAGACTTTTAGTCAAAATATCATTTGACATTCAAATCCCTTCATAACCTAGCTCCCTCCTACTTTTCTACTCTTTTTATACATTATTCCTTAAACCATATTCTTTCATCCAGTCACCCTGATTTCTTTGCTATTCCATGAACAAAACACTCCATCTCTTGACTCTGGGCACTTTTGCCAGCTGTCCCCCATGCCTGGATAGTTCTTTTTCCTTATCTCTACCTAATGGCTTCCTTTAAATCTCAAATGAAATCTTACTGGAAGTCTTCTCCAATTAACTTTTCTCTATTAATTGCTTCCTATTTATTCTGCACATGCTTGCTTTACATATATTTATTTGCAAATTGTCTCCTCTATTAGATTGTAAGGTCCTTGTGGGCAGAGACTCTTTTTGTACCCTTAACACATAGGACAGTGTCTGGTACACAGTAGGCTCAATAAATTTTTATTAAGTAATTGATCTCAACGTTCCAGGCTCTTTCATTATTAAGCCACATGTCTCTGGAGTTCTTGGTTTCCAAGGGACCTCCAACACATTCTGGCACTCCATGGAATGACTCTTATAGACCCATTCCCATACTTTTAACAATTAGAATGAGCCAGAAATAGAATAGGTTGCTTGAAGGTACAGTGGCTTCCTAACCACTGGAATTAATTAAAAGCTATATGATTACTTGCTGGGTATATTGTAGAGGGGGTATTCCTATTTCCTGTAGGTTGGATTAAAGAACCTCTAAAGGCATTCTAACTCAGATGTCCTGTGATTCTCAGATACTGTCTTTGAGATATCCTCAAATTCTTTTCCTGATTAGATTGCAAGGTGATTATCCTGGTTAGCACATATTTCTTTAATTTCTTGTTCTGAAAATAATCGCTTTTATACTTAGATTCTTTGAACTGAATTCGCAGTTTTGATTTGTTCATATTTGCTTAGCAATGACATCAGACCATACAAGTATCATTCTCCACGAAGCCTATAAAATTTGGACATCTACTTCTACTTATGTTTTCTTTTTATAACCATGACTTTAAATCCAAAAGTTGTTTAGCCATTGAACCTCATGACAATCTCTCCCAAAGAAAAAATATATGTAACCATTTTCATTTTTACATGAAAACAAAACCAAAAAGAAATTATATTTCTTCATATTGCATATATTCTTATATTTTATGAGGTACATGTCTGTCCTCTCAAATTTTTTAGCTTTTTCTTTATTCCCTCTCTCTTTTTTTGAATGTTAGGAAAATTCTAGTGGGACATGCCTAGGCTTTGATGCTAACCAATAGGATTTATTCAGAGAGACAAAATTTGACTAGGATATTTATTACTACAAAATCAATATGGAATGAGTTTAAGTTTATAGTTTAATGTTTCAAAGATTTCAAAGTGAATATCTTGATTTTTTAGAGTCTCAAAATAGATATTTTAGGGATGTTTGCTGAAAATTAGATAATCTATGTAGAAAAATTACTTGCATATTCATGTTAGATTTTACCATTATCTTGTTTATATAATTTTTAAAATTAATGTTTATATAACACATTAATGTTGCAAAACATTGTTTATACATGGGAGTAAGCCATGCTCTAAAGATCTGCCATTGTCAAATAGGGGTTTTATGAGGTTATCTTTAATGTCCCTTCCATTTCTAACATTCTGTGATTTTTAAGATTAATTATTAAGGAGAAGCTTTTGTTTGTTTGTTTGTTTCCATTAAAAGACATTGCTTTTTCAAGTGTGGATAGATATTGTCTTTGGGGAACAAAGAAAAATAAAACTCATTGTTAAGTCTCTAGCTTACTTTAGGATCTCGGCTATTCTTTGACTTTCCCCTTGGTGAGGCTTTCTTCTTCTTCTTTTTTTTAATGTGAATCATAAGTACTCCTTGAAAATAAATTGTCTGCTTGACTTCAAAAATAATTTTTAAAATTTGGGTTTGAATTACCTTTCATCTTCCTTCTTTTAATTTGAAAAATCTCACAAACCTTTTGTTTTATATTTTTTTGTTTACTAAGATATTTAAATAGTTCCCTTCTTATATAAGGACACTATCATATGACTTTAGTGTGATGACCACGTATTTTAAAATCAGCCCGAGTCAGGAATTCAGGTTAGGGGGAAATCGTCAATCTTTATTGTCAATGAAGAAAGATCGGAGGTGGAAGAGAATCTGCGATAGCAATGTGTGCAGCTGAGTCAAGAAGCTAGCTAGACCAGAAGCCAAGAGACCAGCACCACCAGAGTAGAACCCAGGCCCAATCTCTCCCCGCCTCTCTTCCTGTCTCTCTTCTCCACCCACCAAAATCATTTCCTATACAACACATCAGGACTTGCACAGAGAGTGGGCGGGGGCCATTGTTTATCCAAGCATGTATATTAATAGAGTATAGTCCAATTACTATTTAGCCTCACGTGCTTGGGACCTCAGTGCATCAACTCAAGCCTCAGCCCATTACACTTTAGTCATAAATAACAGAAATTACATAAGTTTTCTTTTCCTTCTCACTGAAACTATATATGATTCCAATAACCTTTCCTAATTAAAACACAAAGGCACACATACATACACATACTCATATATATATACTCAAGACCCAAGTGCATCTGTGTTGCCCTACATTGAACACCCTCTCCAAAGTATGTCTTTTATGTCCAGAGATGATTAAAACCAGTAACAGTATTCTTCATAGATGCCAATGAGTACTTTGCTGAAATAACTGTGCCTCTTTTCTTATGTGTTCTATCCTGTTGAAACCTAACGTAGTCCCTCATTTGTCCTATTTGATAGCTTTCTGAAAAGACAAATTCACTGATATCCTTAAATCCATTTCCTGATTAGATTGCAAGGTGATTATCCTGGTTAGCACACATTCCTTTCTTTAATTCCTTGTTCTGAAATTAATCATTTTTATACTTAGCTCCTTTGAACTGAATTTGCTGTTGTGGTTTGTTTCTAATTATTATTATTTTTTTTTTTTTTTGCAATCCTGTAGAAACAATAATCTCTCAAAACTTTGGTTTATTTCATATAGTTAACGTCAGAACCTCATGGATCTTGATTTCAGTGATATGAATATTTCATCCACAGAAGCAAATTATAATCCCTCTCTAACTCAATAGTTATAGAAGTTTTTCCCTTCTCTTTCCCCCCTTTCTTCTTCCATTTTCCCCCTTTCCCTTGCCCTTCTCTTTCTTACCCTTCTCTTTCCCTGATAGTTTGATGATTTGCTTCTTCAAACTAAAGCTAAACTAGACCTCTGGAGCTCAACATCCCTGATACTAGGAGACGGAAGCTGATTGATTACTTAGGAGTTTAGGAGTTCTAAGCTAAAGTAACACAAAGCTGATTGGGTATCCTCATAAAGACAATATAGTGATTCTCTAAGGAACACCCCTAGGATGCCCAAGGAGAGTCAAATTAGTCCAGGTCAAAAATGGAGCAGGTGAAACTTCTGTGCTGATTAGCTATGTGGTTGGGTCCATGAGTAGCCTCTATATTTCCAGCTTGGACAAGATTTTTATTGTTTAGTTGCTTCAGACACTTTATAATTTCATTTTTGAGTTTTCTTGGCAGAGATGCTAGAGTATTTTGCAATTTCCTTCTTCAACTAATTTTATAGATGAGGAACTGAGGCAAACAGTGTAAATTTTGATTTTCCTGGGGACATACAGTAATTGAGATCAGATTTGAACTCAAGAAGAATCTTCCTGATTCCAAGCCCAGTGCTTTGTGCCACCTAGCTAGTTGTCTTGGGCAAGATAGGGAGACTAATCTCAAGGTAAACAAAGAAAGAAACAAGGGAAGAAAAACAAACAAAAGAAAGAAAAGAAAAGAAATTAGCAAAGAAAGAAAGAAGGCAAAAGAAATAATGAAAGAAAAAACAAAAGGAAAGAAAAGGAAGGAAGGAAAGGAAGACAAACAAAAGAAAGGAAGAAAGAGAAAGAAGGAAAAAAGAGATAAGAAAGAAAATAAAAGGAAAGAAATGAAGAAAGAAAAGAAAAGAAAAAAGGCCAGTAGATATATAATATTTTTGGGGAAGGAGGAGGGAAGGAGGGGGAGTATGTCAGGTCTATGATTTCCTTGGTTATAGGGACTTAATAAGATAGAAATTCTCTACCTATACTGATAGAGATTTCCAATTCATCTTTAACTTAACACTTCTTTTTCCAGAGTTTTTCAGGGCTCTCTGACTTTTAACAGTGCTCACACAAATAGCATAATAGACCACTTATACAGTTTATCACCAGATGCATGCTCTGGAGTCTTCAAAGATTTTGTTCCCCTGACATATCCTTTGAGATCACAAAAATCTCCTTTGTGCTATATTATAGCATATGGGTGAAACCATTTCATAGACATGATTGCTCAAGCTCCCTGGTGTGCTGTCACAACTGTTTGACAATTTAAAAAATTCTTAATTTAATGCCTTTTTTTCTTTTATTCTCATTCTAATTGTATAGATTTTCCACTGTTTTAAATTTGAATAGTTCACCTATTCAAATTCAATTTAATCTTTACTTTCTGATTTATGGGTTTTATATGATTTATAGATCATGTTTATGATCTATACTTTCTGATTTTTAATACAAAAAGTCAACAGTGTGATGTGGCTATCAAAAAAAAAGCTAGTTTAGTGTTAGGCTGTATTAAAATAACATTTTATCCAATGCAAGACAGGTATCAGTTTTTTTACTTAGTATAATGTAGCTCATAATAGAGCACATAGTAGCACATAGTAGATATTTAATAAATATGTGTTTACTTGACTTCTATTTTACTGTGCATTAGTTATAGTCAATAGTGTGTTTATTGAGCACCATCTTATAAGGACATCGGCAAGCTAGATGACCAAGAGTTCTGGATAACATCAGTAAAAGATAAAATATTTCCAGTCTGTGTGTTCCATCTTGAGGGAAGTTCTGGCTGTTAAATTTTTCCTTATATCTACCTCCCTGAAATTTCCACCAATAAGTGTTAGTTCTTCCCTCTGAATTATACCCTCATCATCTTTATTAACTTCCTAAAAACCTCTTTTGCTTTCCTCAGTGACTTTAGCCCTTAGATATATTTTTCTCCATTTGTTCAATCCTATGCCACCATCAATGGCAATTTCAATCTCTATATGGAAGAATTTTCTAACACTTCATTCTCACAGTTCTTTAGTGTCTTGGGATCTAATCACTTTCCTTTCTGTTCCACTCCACCTAGTCATTGGTATGTACATACTTTGGTCTTTCTCACTAATAACTTCCTAGGTTTCAAATCGTAAAACAGAAATTTCTTAGCATTTAGTGGTGCAGGGTGATTGAAGGGATTGAAATGTAGCTGGCAACATTCATTAGATAAATACTATGAATCTCTTCCCACACTAGTATTAGTAAAAATTAAATATTTTCCTAAGCTCAATGTGTGTCTCTCTTCCCCCTATGCGCTTGACCTTATCTTTCTATCTTCAGTGACCTCTTCTATCTATAGTGACTTTACATCAGTTATTCTGTTTCTATCAAGGTGTATGTATTCTCTCCTTCTTCAATGACTTTCCTCTCTGTCTACAAACACACTCAGGTTTCCTCTCTCCTAAAGCAGAGCATCCCTTGATTCTGCTATTCTCTAATTTTTCTTCACTTTCAAACATTTTGATTCCATTCCGATGCTATTAGCCCAGTTTTAAACCTCTTTCAATCTGGCTTTTGTATCCACTATGTAACTGACATTGTTCTCTCTGAGATCACCAGTAAGCCAGTAAAAATCTAATCAAATGATTTCTCAGTATTCCAACTTCTTTGCACAATTTCATGCTGTTACTACCACCTCCTTAAAATTGTATTTCTGAGTTGTCCTTTCATAAAAGATTATAATTATTACTCTTGTCTCTTCCCTCTCCCTCAATCCTCTAAAGTCCAATCAGTTTTCAAGTCCGTGAATTAAAATTTATTCCATATCAACTAGACTCAGCTAGTTTGCAAAGTGGATAGAATGTTGAACCTGGAGTCAGAAAGATTTGAGTTCAAATTCAGACTCAGGCACTAGATGTGTGACCCTTGGCAAGTTGTTTAATTTCTACCTCAGTTTCTTCATTTGTAAAATGATTGTAATAAATAATAACATCTACTTTCTAGGCTTCTTGTGAGAATAAAATGAGATATAAATACAACGAGATGGCATGTTCAAAGTGCTTTGTTTAAACTTTAAACCTCTTTAAAGGATTATTATTATTATTATATTATCATCTCACATCTGTCTTCTGAATATTTATAGCTACAGCTTACCTAAATTTTTAGCAATGCATGAGGCAGTTCTCACATCATTTGTGTGAACTGAATGAAAAGATCTTGGTCAGATGATAATATGGTGAGGGAGATTCAGAAGTGTTTGAATGTCCAGATCCAAAGTATAGTTATTAATGTGAATTTGGAAGGAGAACTTTCTTGAAATGTCCCAGAAATCTGTCTGTAATGCTATGAAATGTAACATTTTTATCAATGACATATATTCAAGTGACAGACACAAGCTAGGAAGCAAAAGAAACAGCATATTGGATGACAAAAATGGAATCAAGAATATTTTCCATAGGTTCCAACAGTGCACTGAAACTAGGAAGAAATGTAATAGGGAAAAACAAAGTCAAAAAACCAACTTCCTAAATATAGACTGGGAGACAGAGATTTACTATGCCAATCTAACTATGCCTTGCTTCTGCTAACAAGTTGGGGGATGTATAGCTATAACTGAAGTTCATCTGAAAAAGATCTGGAGACTTTAGTGAACTTCAAAAATTTTTCAAGTCAACAGTGTGATTTTCAGGTACCTGTAAAAGTTGAAGTATCTTTCCCCTTCTGCCATTGGCTTAAGCCTCCACCTATTGTGTTCATTCCATTTTATGGGTACAGTGAGTAGCATTTTAACATGAGATTAGATTTTTCTAAAGCTTTTTATTTTCAAAACATACGCATAGATAATTTTCAACAATCGCCCTTGAAAAGAGTGTTCCAAGGGTAGCTAGGTAGTGCAGTGGACAGCGCACCAGCCCTGAAGTCAGGAGGACCTGAGTTCAAATCTGGTCTTTGACACATAATACTTCCTAACTGGGTGACCCTGGGCAAGTCACTTAACCCCAATTGGCTCAGAAAAAAAAAGGGTGTTCCAAATGTTTTCCCTCCCTTTTCCCTGTTCCCTCCCCTAGACAGCAAGTAATCCAATATTTGTTAAATATGTGCAATTCTTCTATACATATTTCCACAATCATCATGCTACACAAGAAAAATCAGATCAAAAAAGAAAAAAATGAGAAAGAAAACAAAATGTAAATAAACAAACAACAAAAAGAGTGAAAATACTATGTTGTGATCCATACTCAATCCCCACAGTCCTCTCTCTGGGTACAGATGGCTCTCTTCACCCCAAGACCATTGGAATTGACCTGAATCACATGAGATCAGATTTTACAAAAGGGTATTCACTTCAAAAATAGAGTAAGAACATATAAATTTTGCCCCAACATCTTGGAAGCATAGTTCTTTTTATTTTACCTGTTTGGGGAAGGAAGGGGATTAGGATTATAGCACACCTCAGTGCCTTCCTTATATTCCTTCACAATATATTCCTACCAAGCTCAACTCAAAACCTAGAAGTGGCATTTTTAACCAGGACCTAGAACTGTGAGCTTGAGGATGCTGCTGCTTCTGAGCTGACTGAAATATCTGGCTTGGATTCCTGGACTTCTGAAATCCATGGCTCACTGTTCCAGGCTAGGTCAGACACTCCATTCTCTGCACCTATATAAGAAAAAAATGAACAAAAACTAAAGGACCCAGGGCTGTTTCTACTGGCCAGATGGCTTGGGAGTGGGAAATAGAGGTAGAGAAGAGCTCTCAAGCCACATACCACATGGTATGAGTGAAGAAGCCCTAAGGCAAAAATATAGAAAAAAAAAAAAAAAAAAAAACCTTTCAAATACGAAATCAAGCCATTTAAAAAATGTCTAGAGTTCTGGTTACATCACTAATGGAATAAGGCTGTTTCCAACCATGTGGTAGGACAATGCAGAATGTCCATGCACATTCTACTCCTCACTGTATTCTCCTGGAACCAATTCTTTTTCATATGGATGAATCCATTTTAGCAAAGCTGATAGTGTTTGCACCCGGGCCTGACTTTTATTACATTAGAAAGGACCATTATAAACTGGAAAGCAAGCAAGTTGGCTAAGGGTTTTAAGACTGAGCCATGTGAAGATCAGTTAAAGGAATTAGAGATGTTTAACCTAGACAAAAAAAGACTTAGGATGGACATGAAAACATTCTTTAAGTATTCTTCCATGTATAAGAGAAGTTAGCACTTATTATACATAAAATGTATTAAATTTTCCTTGGTCCATACTGTGATTTGTTGGGAATAATCCCTAATCCAGACTGTCATTCTCTTTCTTCACCCCTGGAAATTCTACCCATTCTTCAAGATACAGTTCAAATACCATTTCCTTCATGAATATTCTTCTGATTCTGATGGCTAGATCTGAGCTCTCTTTATTGTTCTTTTTTTTTATACCTTTTTAAAAATACCCTTTTTTATAACTTTATTATTGCATCTATCTAATTTCAAAAAAAAAAAAAAAGTTCTAAAGGTTTCACCATACTCTCAAAGTTCCATAAAGAAAAGTTAAGATTTCCTTATTCATAACTTCCTGGAAAATGGGATTGAAATAACCCTATTCAATGACCATGTGATCATATCAGGAGAGGTATTAAATAAGAACATAAATGCTCACCAAAAGTATTTGCTTCTGTGAGTGAAAAGATCCATTTTTGTAAAGGGCTGAAACTCTGAGTAGGTGCACTGGAATCAGACAACCGAGCACTTAAGGCTAATTACTTATTGGACAATACTCTATTAGCATATGCTTGGAAAATGGCCCTTCCCACTATTCTGGCTTGGCTCGATCTTTTGGTGTATACAGAGAATTGTAGGAGGGATTAGGGGGTGGAGTAAGACAAGCCAGGGTCACTTTTGCAGTGGATGAAGAAAAGAGAGGTTGTAGAGAGCTTGTGTCCATTCCCTTCACTTCTCCCCCTAGAGACTAAGAATAAAGACCAAGGACTTTTGCTTATCCTGACTCCAGCTGATTCTAAGGCATCCAGGGTGCTAACCCAGACTTTACACATTTTAATGTCCAGGTTGAGGGACATTCCCAAGGTAAGATGAGATCCTATTTATAGGATAAATTGTGTTGATGGCATCAAGGCCCAGGACAATGCATAGCCTTCTGAAAATTATCTGTAATCATTCTAAGAAGTTTGACCTGCCAATGCACATAGGAAGTCCAGAGTGGAAGAAGAATGTGTATTACCTAGATTTCAGCATGCATTTGGATGTACACTTTATAGAGCTTGTCCAATAATGTGTATATGTGGATTAGATAATATAGCTGGACAGTGAGTTGAACAGAGAGTTGTAGATAAAGAGGCAAGAAGGCTATATTTTTTTAATAAATTGCAAAATTGTGTCTCATTAAAACAAAGGTCTACCTTTTAAAAACTAACATTTTACCAGTTACTATCTCATACCTCTCAGACTGCCTAAGAAAACAGGAAAATTTAATGATAAATGTTGGAAGGCAAATGGGAAAACCAGGACACTAATGCATTGGTGGTAGAATTGTGAACTAATCCAACCATTCTGGTGAGCAATTTGGAACTATTACCAAAGGGCAAAACAACTGTGCATGCCCTTTGATACAGCAGTGCCATTAGTGAGTCTGTATTCCAAAGAATTCATAAAAGAGGGAAAAGGACCCACATGCACAAAAATGTTTGTAGCAGCTTTTTGTGTGTGTGTGTGGTGACAAAAAAATGGAAAATGAGTAGATAGCCATAAATTGGGGAATGGCTGAATAAGTTATGGTATATAAAAGTAATGACATAATATTGTTCTATAAAAAATGAACAGATTGATTTTAGAAAGGCCTGGAAGGATTTTCATGAACTTATGCCGAGTCAAAAAAGCAGAACCAGAAAAACATTGTACATAGCAACAGCAAGATTATGTAATCATCACCTGTAACAGACTTGGATCTTCTTAGTGGTTCAGTGTTCCAAGGCAAACCCAGTAACTTTGGATGGGAAACACTACCTGCATCCAGAGAGAGAATTATGGAGACTGAATGTAAATTAACACATGCTATGTTCATTTCTCTTTTTTTCTGTTTTCTGTTTTTTCCCTCTCATGGTTTTTCCCTTTTTTTCTGATTTTTTTTCTCTCCCAACATGCTTCATAAGGAAATACCTTTTAAAAAAAAATGTGTGCATGTATAACAAAAAAAAATTGCTTTTACATGTAATCGGGGGGGAGGGGAATTAAAAAAAAATTCTATCAGTGCCACTATTAGGAAGCTAAGGAGTGTAGTGCATAGAATGTTGGAGTTGGAATCAGGAATATGTGTATCTGAATGTGAATCTGAAATCTGAATAATCATGTGACTATTAACTTCTCTCGGCCTCAGTTTCTCCTCTGGAAAAAAGGAATAATAACAGAATTTAGGTCACAGTATTATTTGAGGATCAAATGAGTCAGTGTATATAAAGAACTTTGCAGGGGTTGCTAAGTGGCACAGTGGATAGAGCACCAGCCCTGAAGTCAGGAGAACCTGAGGTCAAATCTGGTCTCAGACACTAAATACTTCCTGGTTTCGTGACCCTGGGCAAGTTACTTAACTCCAATTGCCTCAGCCAAAAAAAAAATAAAAATAAAATAAAATAAAAATAAAGCACTTTGCAGACCTTAAAGTACTATGTAAATGCTTCTCCTTCATTATGATCATCATCATCATCATCATTATATGGAATAGTTCTGTCTCTGAATAAATGAAAATGGGTTTCACAAAGATCTAAATGGAAATGTTCATTGGGATATGGAGATCCTAAGTGGGTGTAAACAAGTAGCAATATATAACCAACCAGGAGCTCTGAAAAATAACAGAAATAAATTATACTGTCAAAAAATTTTATAATATAAAGAAAAAATTGGTGAAGTATATAGTAAGATAAAAAATAATATAGATGTACACAGCTTTAAAATAAAAAAAAATAAAACTTACTTTCAATTAGAGGGAATAAAATGTTGAAAATGCAAGAAAAGTGCTCTAAACACATTGAGGGGTCCTTTCATGACAAATTTTTGGGACAATATAAATAAGAAACATAGGATAGGTAAGCATAGATGGAGTGTCATCTATATTGAATAGGGAATACCAAAATGGATGAGATCTTGTGTCTATCTGAGTATTTGAGGTCTAAACCAACAGAGAATTAAACCATATACTGGGTTCAGTAATTGTTCCATAAATTATGTTAAATAAGAAATTAATCTCAAATTTAAGCCTCTGAGTTTTTGTTATTTGTTTGGAATATCGTTTTGCTGTAATTTTATTCCTTGGATTTATGTCATGGAACTGGCTTACTCATGAATTAATTTCATAATTTGGACTTCTTGAAACTAAGCATTTCTGGATGAAATTTATCCAATAATGGCTGCAATTTTGAGAGGAGAGAGCAATAGGATTATAGTAAAATTCCAATGTAATAATCATAATTATGTTCTATAAATGGTCTAGTGGAAGAATTATATATTTTTTAAAAATTATCCTTTACTCAAGTCTTTGTTAATTATCAACTTCCAGTGTCCTAAAACTCATTTATAAATTTTATTTTATAAAAACTCAAATATAAATTTATAAATTTTATTATATAAAAACTCAAATATAAATTTCTAACACTAGATTATTGATCTCTCTAGTTCTAATACTAAATAAATTGTTTATCTCTCTTTTTTTACCTTTTAATTAAAGTAATGGGTTAATCTAATTCTGTAATGTTGTAATCTTCCATAATATCTTATCAACCTAATAACTTCTTTTAAAATAGTCATTTCAATATTTCATCAATTTCTTTGAAAAGTCATAAACATAATTTTTTCCAATTTCCTGCTTTGTCTAATTTAATTGAAAGTAATTTGTATTTTTTAATTTTAAAACTGTCCACATCTGTTGTCCCAGGAAAATTATTGTCTGGTTGAGGTAGCTCTACACCTGCTTTCTCCTAAGATGGAAGCATAAAAACATCTGGTTTCTTATCTCCAAAACAAAAGCCTAGTTACTGTCTTAATTAGTCTAGTCATTTACTTTTATTCGTTGCCAGTTTTTTTGAATAACATTTTACTGCCATTTCAGAGTTTTCTGTAACTTGGCACTTATTGTTTTTCTCTCTTCTAATATATAATTTTTTCTGTATTTTGGCTTGTTTACTTAGTTCCCTTCCTGCTTCACAATTTCTTGTAAATGAGTATTTTTAAATCTCTCCCATATGTCTGTGCAACAGGCCCGAGATCTCATTTTTAGGCATTGATTTGTGCTTTAAAAAAAGTTTCATTGAATAAATTCACCTTAATCTTGCTTCATTCTTTAGAAGGACTTTGAGGGAAACCACTTGAGATCAGAGATAGTCATGACAAGTTGAGGGAGGGAATAGAAAGACAAGTGAAGGAATCTGAACTGGGCAGAGTAGACAAGACAAAATTCCAATGAAAATATTCATGCCTTTGTGTATATTAAGATACAAAGGAATTTAAAACTATTAAATATCACTTTCTGAGAGTATATAAAAGCTTGGAGGGAAATAAACCAAATAGGAAGGGTGTCTGAAATTTATTGCCAAGGTATAGATAAGAAAAAGGAGTTCAGAATTTTCTTTAATTTCCTCATCTACTTCCACCCAAACCCCCAAAGGGTATAGTCTTTATGCATACCCTTTAATCCAGAAGTGCCACTATTGGTCTGTATCCCAAGGAAATCATAAAGGAGGGAAAAGGATCCACATGTGAAAAAATGTTTGTAGCAGCTCTTAGTAGATGCCTATCAATTAGGGAATGGCTGAATAAGTTGTGGTATATAAAAGTAAAGGAAAATTATTGTTTCATTAAAAATGATGAACAAGCTGTTTTTAGAAAGGCCAGGAAAGATTTACATGAACTGATATTGAGCAAAACAAGCAGAACCAAGAGTACATTGTACACAGTAACTGTAAGATTGTGTAATGATCAAATATGAAAGACTTGGTTCTTCTCAGTGGTTCAGTTATCCAAAGCAATCTCAATAGACTTTGGAGAGAAAATGCCATCTGCATCTAGAAAAAAAATGAGGGAGACTGAGGTAAATCAACATATGCTTTGTTCACTTTTTTTTCTGTTTTTTTCTCTCCCATGGTTTTTCCCTTTTGTTCTGATTTTTTTCTCCTAACATGATTTCATAAAGAAATGTGTTTTAAAAGCTTATATATAATGTATAATCAGAAAAAATAAAACAATTAATGAACCCAAAAGAGTAGTCTTGCTAGGGAAAACAATGTAGGTTGTCCTGGAGACAGACTTTTTATTTGTTTAGTACTATGTGGTGTGTAGCATTATTACCTAGTGATTAATTAGACTTATAGTGTAAACACTGGAATCATACCCAAGAGGTTATGAAACTGTCCCAATTGGTCAAATTTTGATATACTGAATTAAATTGTTCATTCTGTAATGTCATACCTTCACAGTCAGTAAAGATTTACTCTAATCACAGACCTGTTGTGAATGCTTTTCAGACTTAAAAGAAAGATATAATAAAGTTTACATGGTAATGACATTTGTTAAAAAGTTTTAGGTCTATCTAAATCTATGTAAATCACAAGCATGAAAAATAGGAAGTCCTTAAAACATTAGGTATAAATTAATGCAAATAAATGTTGTAGAAAGAAGCACAGGAGAGATTGCTACATCCAACCTTAGATGAGATACAATGTAATTCCTAAAAGTAAGATGGTCATCAAAGAGCTGTAAGGAAGGTTCCGTTTGGTGTAATCCTTTCATTTTAAAGATAAGTAAACTGAGACCCAGGGATGTTGAATAATATGCCCAATACCACAAGGTAATAATCATTTTAGGTAGGATTTGAATCCAAGTAGTCTGTTTCCAGAACTAATATTCCTTCTGTTGTTCTATTTTCTAACTGATGACAATAATTAAATGTGCCCTTCTTTTCAATGGTAGCAAATTAGCTATCACAGTGATTTGTGGATGAATAATAAGACCAAGATATGAAGAACACTCTATGTTACACTACAAATTTTGAGAAAATTATTCTTAAATTTAAGACTACACTTACTATTTGAAAAACTGGTATTAAGGACTTGACCTCATTAGGTTTCTACTAGTACTGAAATATTTGTTGAAAAAGAGCTACTTTGCTTATTGTAACCACCTACTACACTGGGTTCTGTTTTGTTTCTTAATTATATATTTCTTTATTATTCTGAAAGCTCCCCCCCCCCATTTCCTTATTTGCAAGAGCTTTTTCTTAATTTACCACACAGCCTGGATTCTGTTTTTAAAAAAATATTTTTTGTTACATTTTTTATTTTGAACTGTCTCTCTCTCCTCATACTGCACTACAGAATGCCACCATTCAACATAGATAATATATATGCATATATTTCTGTATATATAAATATATATGTATATTAGGTGTCTTGATGTCCTTTATTTTTAAAATATATCAAACCCAGATGACTTGTGGCATAGTGAGTGCTGTAGATATGAACTACTCTCATATTTGTTTCTAAAAACTATATGCCTTGACTGAATTCCAGTGACCCACTGGTACAACTTAAAAGTAGAAGTTGTACATTTTGCCTTAATATAGCACATATATAATTATTTTCTCCTCTGAAAGTAAATCTAGAATTTTTCTGTAATAACTACCTTGCATTATTCTCTCCCTATAAAGCATATTTTTGTAGATGTGTTTTGGAACCACAACAGTAACATTTAGACCAATAAAATTAAAATTACCTGCATTTTAATTCTGAAGCTCATTGTTCTCAAAACAAAGAGAAAAAAATCTCCAAAGAAAAAAAGCCTAATGAAATATTTGTACCTCCCTCATATATGTTTAGTTTATTTTTTATTACTATCATTTGTTAATGAAATTATAACAGAACAGTCTGAGAACCAGTATTAGGTCAGTTTTACCAATCAAGCCCAAAGTGTTTGAACATACCTAAAGTTAACTCCTGTCTTCCACCAAAGCACTACCCATAATGAGATTCAAATCAACCATTAGAAGATAAAATCACCTGAAGTCCTGGGAAATACTTACATAGCAATAGTGCCATTTGATTAAAGAAATCAACTGTCTAATTTTGTCAACATTGCTTTTATAAGCTTCATTAAACACTCTACAAATAATTCCATGAGAGCTTTATGAATTCACACCCAAGTATAGAGCCTTCCATGAATTTTACGTGTAATTGTGATTTCCTGTTACAAAGAAAAATCCTAGAAGTGGATTTTCTATATGATGATGCTTAAATTTTGGCTAATTCATTTAATTTTCACAACATGTTTTTCTAGGTCTCCCAATGCTTCATGGCAGCATGGAGATAATCCTTGGTTTTTGGCAGGGGGACATAACCTCTGCCAGATTCTACCAATTTATAAAACCTTTAAGTATTATCCTGGAAACAGACTGGGTCTGTCTCCCTAGAACTAATCTAAATAAATTTAGGGAGGTTCAAACCAATAGCTGGCCAATTGGTAATGAATTCTTTGGTCATGATATGATATGATATAAGCTATGATATGAACAAAATTACCAAACAAACTTTCTATAATAAAGGAAATCCAACACAAAGTTGAAGTTGAGGAAGGATTCCCTATGGATAGAAACTCACTGTCAGTATTATTATTATTATTATTATTTACTGTAAAGTTCTTTTAAATGCTTCTGTTTGTAAATGACATTGTGTTCATTACTTTAAGGCTCAGACCACTGCAGAGATTAGAAACCAATTCATAACCTCTCCAAAGAATCTAATTTGACAATCTACAAAGAAAAGCTCAAGTAAATTGAGAATATCTATTGTTGACTGGAATGTGCATTTGAATAGAAAATCTATTAAGAGTATCCATCCATCAGTCAATAAACATTTTAAGTCCCATGTGTTAGGCGCTTTGCTGAGTTCTAGGGATACAAATACAAATAAAAACAAAGTCAGTTTCTGCCTTCAAATGGCTTACAATTTAATACCTTATTTGCCTCAATTATAAAATTTGGAAATTCCAGTGCTTCGTGTCATCTAATATCTTTTTATTCCCCACCTTACTTTTTTATACTGTTATTTTGAGCTCTTTGAGGTTGTCTCTAGAGCAATGGTCCTAGGAGTCACTAATGCACAAGTAGGAAGTAGATTCACCAAACATCAAGATAAAGTAAAAACTAGAGAAAAGAACTATATGGAAAGCCCTATGGCCATTCAAAAACATTTTGCAAATATTTATTCAATATTTGTTGGGTCCATGAGACTGTGCAATGTTCTGGCAATATAAATACAAAAGTGAAATATTCCCCACCTTCAAGAAGCACATCTTTTACAACATGCATGAAGATGAGTAAATATAAAATAATTTAAGGAAAGAGAAATATGGGGACAATTAAGGAAGTTTTTCTGGAGAAGATGATATCAGAGCTAAATAATCCTTGACAGGTTTAAATAAAGAGGAAGTACCATTAAGATTGGTTCTTTCCAACTTTAGGAATACAATAGAAAAAGGGAAGGAGCATTGATATACTTCATATAAGCAATTAGGGGACTTTTTGTCATCTCAGTTTGCAAATCCTTTATCCTTGAGTCACATATGACCAAAAGAGGCCACAAAGTTGAAAAGAAGTTAACCAACTAGCTTTCTAGATACTGATGAAAAAACTGATGAAGGAAAATGAAAACAACTCTGAAAATTAGAATTGGGCAAGAGGAAGCCAGTGAAATAATGAAAGACCAAGAAATAACAAACATAATCAGATTCTGAGAGGTGGAGGTGAGAAGGGAGTACATTCCAGGCATGAAGAACAGACTGTACAAAGACACAGAGATAAGAATTGAAATGGTGTTCCTAAGAACAGCAGCCTACTTTTTTTCCATAATCTTCTTGTTTTTCTTGGATGATTTCTATTTTTTTTTATTGTTTTTAGTTTTTCTCAATGTTTTTCATTTGATTTTTAATTTTTTTTTTGGGGGGGGGTTTCTTCTACAAATTCTCTTTGGGCAGGGAGCCATTTCATGGTAATCTTTGCGATAAAAACATTTTTTTACTTCACTGTTTTTCTCTGAAGATGAACTCCAGTCTCCCCTGTTCCCATAGTAGGTTTCTATAGTTGGGTTCTTTCTCTCTTTTTTTTTTATGCCAGTTCATTTTATTTTAATAAGAGGTATTAATGAAAGGACTTCTGATGGTGGGATGGGGGTAAGTGCCTCAAGCTTCCCTCCAGCTCTCTCCTCAGACCAGGAATCCCAAACCAAGAGCTCCACCCTCCTGCAAGTGCCCGTAGCCAGCAGAGTTCCTGCCCCACTACTTCTGCCCTCACTGGATACTGGTTCCTTCTCTCCCAGGAGCACTCTGACATTGCTGGGCCTGGAGTTCCTAATCATCCAAGATTCCCTCAATCTTACTGTACTAAGACCCCCAACTCCACAAAAAGTCTGGAGGCAAAAAGTCTCTGTAATTCCTGTTGAGGCTCCAGTCACATCCAATTAGCCCCAGGACTCCCCACTTGGTGTTTCTGTGGAATTAGCCTGTAGGCGTTTGCACTTCACACAGATTAATACCAGTCTGTGGTCTTTCTTCAGATCTTGTTGAATTATACCAGGAGGACCCCTGCTCAGCCCCAAATTTTCTTGATTTTTCACCAGTCTATGTTCACCCTGAAGCATAAATTTGTTCTATTTGTGGGGGAAATCTGGAGAGCTTGAAATTTACCCATCTACTCCACCAACTTCCCAGAATCCAACCCCCTACATTCTTTTGCTTATATGCCTACAGTAAGATAGGTGTTATTTTCTTCAATAGAATATAAATTCCTTGAGAGCAAGAATTATTTCTCTTTTGTTTGTTATCAGAACAACTCCTGACACTTAGTATGTGCTTAATAAGTGCTTGTTAACTAGTTGATCCATTTATTGGATAATGGAATATGAAATATCTGACACTCAACAACTAAAATATGGCAGCTGAAACTACAGACAATTCTGATGTGTATGTTTGTAATTCATAGACAAAATGAGTAATCCATATCAATTGACTTCAGAAGATTCTTAAAGAAATTAGGAATGAAAAGAGATGGAGGAAGAATTACTGTTGGACAAAGAAAAGTCCCCATAGAGTATACTCTTGAGGTTGTCCTGTGATTGTAAATCTTCCTTTTTATAGAGGCTAGGTTTTTACTTTTAGAAGAAACAAACATCTGTGTTTATACCAGATGGTATCTAGACACTTCCTATTATTATTCATTCTTTTGTCCATTCCTACAGATGCTTCAAGTATATTTTACACTTTTCCCCTTACCCACAGGCTAAAAATGGAACATAGCATTAAACATAACAGTAAAGTAGGAGAAGAAGAAAAGCTAGGGCTGAAATCAGGTGTATAATTAGATAAATTTTGTCCTTCTTAATTGTTCACCTCTACAAAACAATACATACTTGCATTGTTACCAAAGCTACACGGTTCAGGGTTTTACTTTTTTTGTAGAAATAATAGTGAAAAAGGAACTACATTTTCCTTTACAAAAATTAATTTTATATGCTTCAAGCATATTTTATTTACCCTAAAACACAAATCCTAGATGGAAACTTTGTTTTCTTAGCTCTGATTTCATTCTCTTTATTAGCTAAAATTTGTACTGAAACAGAAAATAAATAGTACACATTTATCGAATAGTTTCTTCAAATTTTTATTGAAGAAAAGAAAAATACTTGTATCTTTTTACTAAGAGTATCAATTGGATGACCAAAGAATACAGTGACATTATAATAGACAAATTAAATTTAAAAACAAAGTTTAATAGAAGGGAAAACTGAAATTATAGCTAGCCTTTCTAGAGCACCTTAGGTTTGTATAGCACTTTACGTATGTTAACTCATATATTTGATTTGCACAACAATCTTGAGAGGTAGGTGCTATTTTTATCCCAATTTTCTAAAAAATGGACCTGAAGTATTCAGAGGTTAAAAGACTTTCCTGGAGTCACACCACTAGGTAGGATCAGATGAATTCAGATCTTCCTTATTCCAAGTCCTGTGCTCTATCTTCTTTGGCCCATTTAACCCCAGAAGATGAACCTCTTAACAATAGTTCTTGAAATCTTGTTTGGTAAGTTTTCTAATCGAATTAGTGCTACTATTAGCAGATCATACTTCTTTGCCTTATTATTCTCAATATGGGGAATCTCAGAATTGTATACTTAGTTTCTACCTCCAAGCAGCATTACTATTCCCACCTTCTCTACCTTGGTGATCTCAAAACTAAAGAGGAAGAAAACAAAAAGCTGTCTCACAAATAAGAATGGGGACTATTGATCTTTGCTGAACTATCCTTGTCCCAGGAATAAATGCAAGCTAGATACAATTTTCTCTTTATCCTTGCCAAAGTCAAATGTTCTGTTCATAACCTCAATCACATTTCCTTTCATTTTGCCCCCTCTCTCCTCTCTTTCTCTCCCTTTTTCTTCTCTTTCAATTGACCGATTCCTTAATGATTACAAATATATTTAGATGTATGATATCCATAAAAACATCTTCACTTTTTCTTGACATCCTTTTAATATATTACTCTATATCTCTCCTATTTCATAGGCAAACTCTTGGTAGAATCAACAGCCCATTGACTTTTCATCCTCTTGAAATTTAACTTCTAACTTCTTTACTCAATTAATTGAAATGACTTGACTACTAAAAGTTATTATGTTATCGTCCTTAACCTCTTTGTAGTTTCTAAGACTTTCATCTTCTTGATTTATTCTTACTTCTTGTATTCTATGATGCTGTTTATTTTTCCTGAAATCTCTTTCTACTTGTCCCACTACTGCTTCTCACTCTGTTTTGCTTAATAATCATCTGTCTCCTGACTGTTTACTTAACCTCTGTTCTGAGCTGTGTTTTCTAATTTTCTATTTCTCTATAGTCTTTTCTTAGTGATCTCATTTAGTGCCATAGATTTAATGTCATCTCTACAGTGATGACTCCCAAATTTGTATTTCCAACCTTGATCTTTTTTCTTAAATAATTAAGGCTTACTAAAGATCACTTCCTGGTTGCTCCTGCCTACATCTCAAAATCATCATGACCTAGTAGATCTGTAAATATCTTCACTTCTCTGTTTTTCCATTTTTCCAAATTTCCCCTTTACTATTGGTGGTACTATCGTTTTTCAACTAACATAGGTTTAATCTCCTAATCATCCTTGATTTCTCCCTCTCCCTAATCTTTATCCCTTATGTTCAAATAGTTGGAAAATTTGTACCAATTCTTCCTCCACAATACTGCTTGCATATATTACCTTCTTTTTATTCATAAAGCCAACACCTTGATTCAGCTCTAGCTCTCATCATCTCTTTCCTGGACCACTATAATAGTGGCTAATTTTTCCTTGGGCTTGAACTCTTTTTGTTCCACAATGCTTCATCCACACAATTGCTAATTTCTCTAAGGCCTAAATGTGACATTCCCTTGATCAAAAATATACAGTGGATCCCTCCTACCTATAGGATAAAATACAAGCTTTTTAGTCTGGCATTAAGCTTCTCCATGATATGGCTCTCACTTCCTTCCAGTCTTATTTCATGCTACTTCACAAACTCTGTGATTTAATCAAACATATCCCACCTTGATACATTTGTACAAGCAATCCACCACATTTAGAATGCAATGCTTCCTTATCTTCAGTGCACGGAATCCTTATCTTCCTTCAAAAGTCAGTTTAGGTTTCACATCTTATGTGAAATCTTCCTTGATCCCCTGAATTATTAGTACCCTCTCCTATCTCATTTTCCATCAGTTATTCTTCTTGGGAAATGGAGTTTCCATCTAGGAATTCTCTACACCAAAGTAAACACATGTTCAGATCACAAAATAAAAACAAAAATTTCATGTGTATATGTTATACCTAAATATAATCTCAGCTCCTAGAGAGCATGAATGTTAATTTTTGTTTCTGAATGCCCAATATCTATTACAATTCCTTATACATATTGGGTGATTAATAAATGTTTATTGATTTGGTGAAATGATGTAGCATTTACTTAAAGCTTTTTATGTAAGTAACATCTAAAACCTACCACAAGAGGAACAAAAATAAACTTACCTAAAGATCACAAGATTAAGGACTACTAGTTTCATTGAGGGAAGCAGAATTGGGAAATTAATAGAGTTCCAAAGTCAAACAAAATGATTAATAATAGGTTTTATTTGATCAATGAACCATCATGACAGGCAGAGCATGCCTATGACTTTAGAATGGTCTTATGATTTAGTAAAAAGGAGAAAAGCTCATAAGAAAAAACCTCAAGTTTCATGATAGGAACTTCTTGATTGATATATTGGGCTTTTACTTTCCAAGCCTTGATCTTAGTGGTTTTTCATATAATAGATTACATACCCTTTATCAAGATGCTTTAAAACCCTGCTGTTAGAGGAGACTATATCAACAAAATGCCTGTTGCACAGAAGGAAAGTGACTGATAGCTTGAGGATTTTCAAAAGGAAATGTCATTTAAAAATGAATAAGGATATCATTAACCCCTCTATTTGATTATCATACTTCATTAATAAAGGAGAAAAGAATACTCCAAGGCTTTATTTTCCCATAATTATGCAAACAGTGTAGATATGGATTTATTTGATAAAAGTCTTACAAAGAATTAGCCATTTAGTTCATATTGAAAAATATATTTATTGGAAACACTTGGTCCTGCTTCTTACTCTTCAACACTGTCATCTACTTGGGCTACTCTTCTCTCTTTCCTCCATTACGTTGTTTTGGTTTTGTAGACTGTGTACTTCATTCCCAATCCAGGCTTCTTACCACTGTGTCTTCTTCATACTTCTGAAGTTCATTCTTTCTTTCCCTAGGTAAGGAATTTTGGTGTTATGCAATGAAAAAGCGGTTATTTCTCATTCTATTAAATGTTCCAAATTTCTAAGTATTTCAATTATATTTACATGTGATAATACATTATTGAGCCTTTCCTTCTCATATAGCATTTACAATTTAATCAGGAGTCCAGAATATTTATGAAAATCATCATAATTCAGAAGGTCCTTGTATAGTAATTGTGAAACCTACATGAAATGAGATAACTGAGCTAGCTTTGTAAGAAGCCTAATGTAGCAAAATGTCAATAATTTAAGCTTCACTTATTTAGAAAGTATGATAATTTGGGAAAAGTGCTGGACTGTTTACTTTGTTCCCTGTCTAAAGCAAGGAAAGTTGATAGCCTAATGAAGATTGAATGGTTTTAAAGTTGCTTAAGAAAATGTTATTTCCAATTATTTTGAAGTATCCATTTATATTTTATACATTTAATTAAACAAACATTTATCAAATACCATTCAGTACATTTGTACCATGGAAAACTGAAAGAATAAAAAAACTGATGAATTAATTATGAATAATTCTTAACAACTCATTAAATTGAAAAAAACAACTTTTTTCTACTAAGGAATATTTTGCTGGTGAGAGAACTACAAATAATGCATTTATCATAATCCCAGTTTCTCTAGTACAAATTCTCCTTTTATTTCACTTATATAGAATTTTCTATTAGGGATCATAGGATCATGAGTTTAAGTAAGTTATTCCTTATATAGAAAAAGAGGTACATATATCTTATCTTGGAATAGCATAAGAGATTTTTTAGACACACATATGTGAAGCAATATTTTATGACAAATAAATTTTATTATTGTTTTTATATTTGTTTTAAAACATTTACTATGGGCATCTTATGAAATTATTAGAAGGGGAGAACAAATTCAAAAATGATTTGATTTCTATTTGATCAGTGTTGAAAACTAGGAAGGCAGGAAAGATAGCACTGATAAATATATGTAGAGCTAATGAATTTTGGAAAGACTATAAGTGTAGTGAAGACTTCAGAGAACCCTCTTGTATAAAGTAATAAATTACTAGGCAAAATGTTATTTGGGGAAAAGATTTTTTTCCAACATTTATTTATGGAATTATTAAGGAAGACTTGAAACTTATTATTCTTTAAGGTATATATATATATATATATATATATATATATATATATATACTCTTGGTTTTTTTTTTTTTTTGAGGCACAAGATTTTCCAGATTTAGGACTAGCAATGTTGTCATTCTGATATTAAAGCTGAACGAGTCAAAGCATTTACTATTCCTTTTCATTCATAAATAAATTATATATATATATGTATATATATATATAAAAAACATATAATTATTTACTACATTACCTTGCTTGATTGAAAGCTTTACACTACACATTATATAGCTGTATAATTTGTAGTTAAGTGCATATGAAGTGTTGTAATAATTTCTATAAAAAGTCAAGCACAGGACCCTTAGAAACATAAATTCCCAGTATAACATTATTTCTACAGGAAAATTATATTGGACATTATTATTTCTACATATGACATGTTCTCTAGGAGAGGATCTTGTTGGGAATTTGAGACCATTTTTATTAAAGCAACTTATTGTAGGATATATCCAAATAGGTAGCATTGTGCTGATAAATATAATAATAATCAGCTCTTTAATAAAAAAAAAAGTGTTCATGACATACTTTTAAATTTAATCTGCTTTATTAATATTTTCCCATCTATTTTTTTTAAAAATCTAGACAATAAAAAACAAATTAAAATCTGATTTATAGGATTTGCCATATTCCAATGTATAAATATTCTCACTGAAAATTCAACAATCAACTTTTAGCTCTAGCTCTTTCTAATACACCTCTCTTTTTTTTAGACTAGGTAACTATTTTTAGTCTAGATCTCATCTTTAACGTTATAAATTTTATATATAAATATGTATATATATATACATATATGCATAATATATTTGTATACATATATCTGTACACATAAAATATATATACATGTGTTTATGTGAAATATTATTCTGAACCTAAGTCCAACAAAAAATGAACATTTCCACAGAAAAAGAACAGAAAGAAAGATTATGAGTGTTAGTAATAAGAGAATTGGTACTACATATAGTGTTTTAAAATATACAGAAATTTCAATAGTAGCTTCACAGCCATTTTTTATTTTTGCATGTCTCTTTTGAATCTCTTGTTTTCTTCTATACATTCTTTTGTTTCTTCTCTCTTCTTCTGAATCTTTGTCTCTAGCTTTTTTCTCCCTTCTAATCCACTCCCCCCCCCCAATTAATGAAACCTTTCTCTTAAGAAATAATCATAATTAAACAAAACAAATCTACATATCTGCCATATCTGAAAATGCATTTAATTTTACCTATCTAGTCCATCTATCACCTCTTTGCCACTAGATGAGAAGCATACTGCATTGATCAGAGTTTTCATGTCTTTCAATGTTACTTTTATTTATAATGTATTCATTGGATAAATTTTTCTGGTTCTTTTTTACTTTGCTCTTCTTTAAATCATAATCTCAGATTTCTTTGAATTCATTCCCTTGTATTACTTTAATATAGCATATTTATCCAATTGATGGGCACTCCTTTAGTTTCCCAGTAATTTTTGCAACCAGAAAAAAATGTTAATATAAGCATTTTTGGATCTTTCCTTACTTTCATTGCTTTAGGTATATATTTAGTGGCAGTATTATTGGGTCAAATTGTATGTACAGTTTATTAACTTTGGAGATATAGTTATTAAACACACTGGATGAGAAGGCTATGCAGTTTCCATGTAATTTTCATAAATTTAATAATTTTCATTGTCAGGACACAAGGGATTTGAAGAAAGGAATAGCAAAGCAATTAACAGGGACATCCATGGAAGGTCAAGGTCTTCTCTTTAAGCCTTCTGTTTAACCAATGTAATCTTCACTCTTCCTTACTTTGCTTATAATACTTTATCTGTACACATACGAAGGGGAGACAAAGAAGAGAGAAAATCTTAAAGGAAGGAAATAGATTATTTGTACTATATATAAATAGGGGAACAAAAAAAATTGTGTTTTGCCATTATTTTATTTGCACATGTTTATATCTAAGGTATCCTGTTAGGGTGTGATAATTCTTGAAAGTTACCTCCCCACCTCCCCTGGCCTGGAATTCCAATACAACAATATAATGCAATAAACAAGCCAATTAAAGTTAAGAATTATTAAGACTCTAGGGCTCTTTCAACCTCAAATTAGTTCACCATCTATGAAAGTCCCTGGTGGAGAAATATTGGATCAGGCCATCTGGTCTCAGATAATATGAAAAAAAAAAAAAAGAAAGAAAGAAAAAATTAAAAACTCAACCTCAGTCTCTTCATTACTGTCTCTAAAGGGAAGAATTTCTTTCCAAAAAAAAATCTAAAATATTTTTGATGCTTAGATTAATTACACTAAACCTTTGCACTACAATTGTAGATTATGTAGTGAATTTTTATCATTCACCACAAATAAAGCCTAGTACAGTTTTGTGGCAGAAAAGTCATAGTGCTCAAATATTCTTGAGAATAGCTTTAGCATTTCAGAGCTTTTCACTTCAAATTTCCCTCTGGTATCATTGCCAGTCTTAGAGTGGTTTAGGAATAGTGATAGAAGCCAGGAGAAGATCAGCCTATTTCATTCAAATAACATGCTATATACACTTTTGCCTTTGCCCAACAGCTGTTAGCAGATCTGCCACTATAGACTCTCCAGTTCCTTCCAGACATTCCAGTGACCCTGACCCTCATGGGTGTTCTGATGCCCAGCATGAGAAGCACTGAGCTATGCAAACAGAATTAATTATCTTATATGGCTTTATTTTTATCTGCCGCTGTTTATTCTGGTCCTAGCATTTTTTTTTTCTTTGAACTCACCTGGAAGGGCCTGAAAAATTCTCGAGTAAGCACTGAAACTATGTTCCAATAGGTAAGGGGAAAATGAAGAAGATAAAAATGGAAGGATATTATCTATTGTTGGTTTTCTAGTCTAAAAAATAAATATTCTCCCAATATCCCTATAAGTTGAAATACTAAGAAGAAGACATTGTATTGCAATGCATTCTTACTATAAGGAAAATGAACAAAGCTGCAAATAGAATATATTTCTAGGTCATGGTGGGTTCTTCTATTTCCCTTGGTTTTGTTTGTTTGTTTGGTTGGTTTTTTTAAGAGGTTGGGGAAAATATTTGTGTTTAAGTTGTGTAAGGTATTCCAATGTAACTGGCTGGAGTAAATTGGGGAACATTTAAATTAGCTTGTCAATTTCAGGAATGTGTGTCATCAAGAAAAAAGTAAGCATTGGAGAAGAACAATATTTCATTTTTTGAGGAGACACCAAAATTTTATTTCTTTTGATTCTCATGTCTTGAATGTAAATAGTTCTTCTATGTTCTCTTATAGTTGGGATCATGAATCACCAAACAGTGGGACAAGACCCCTTATTTACCAATACCTTGGCTGTGCAACCAAAGCCTGACATCCAGACTCTGTAGGAACTATTTATAATATTAGGAGGTAAGGCTCCCTGAGAGTCACTTATTCCAGAAGATGGTTAAACAGCAAGTAAGGACTGAAGGAACTCCGATAATGTTTGCAGAGAAAAGAGCAATTGGAAAGAGGTCCTGTGACTTTGGGGCATCTCAGGGGGAGAGAATAGGAGAAATAGATTTACCATCACAAATAACTTAATGTGTTATCTGTTTTCTATTAAAATTTTCTTTTCTGCTATGTTGCAAGGCAGTATTTAAAGAGTTATATTTTTTGGTGTTTTTTTTTTTTCAATTGTGTGACTCCATTTTAGAGTTTTCTTAGCAGAACTATTAGAATGGCTTGCTATTTCCTTTTCTAGCTTATTTTGTAAATGAGGAAAATGAGCCAGAGTTAAGTGGCTTCCCTAGGATCACACAGCTGGTAAGTGTTTGAGGCCAGATTTATACTCAGAAAGATGAGTCTTCCTGACTCCAGGCACAGGCACTTTACTATTACATTACCTAGGTCACCTCCATTGTGTAAGTGGAGAAGCACGGCCTCCAAGTTATTCATCTGTGGATGATTTTCCAAGTTTATAGATGAACTCAACCCAAGAGAAGAATGGTACACCCAAATTAAACTGGATCCTTCCTACTCTAGAAGTTTCTTTTTCTTTCTTCTTCTTCTTGTTCTTTTTCTTCTTCTTCTCCTTCTTCTTCCTTCTCCTCCTCCTCCTTCTTCTTCTTCCTTCTCCTCTTTCTTCTTCTTGCTTCTTCTTCTTCTTCTTGCTTCTTCTTCCTTCTCCTCCTTCTCCTCCTTCTTGCTTCTTCTTGCTTCTCCTCCTTCTTGCTTCTTCTTGCTTCTTCTTCTCCTTCTTCTCCTCCTCTTCCTGCTCCTCCTCCTCCTCCACCTTAAACAAGGTATTTAGCTTCCCTGAGGGTTTTCCCCTCCCTTAGATAGTTTATAAGTTGAAGCAGAACAAAAGTTGGTTCATGGAGAAAAATTTCAATTAGAGATGCCCCACTCACCCCCTCCAGTGGCACTGTATATACTTTACAACCATAGCATTAAATTATAGTGGTAACCCTGACAGGGTTACCCCTCTCCAGGCCAACTTGGTTGCAGATTTCCTACACAGTAGCTTTTTGTTTCTTGCTAAAGATTCCATGCAATGAGCTTTGAATGTGCTACTATTATGCTAGAATCCAACTACAGGTAAAGAGGTTCCAGGGAGCCTTTTATTCAGAGGACTTCTTTGCACGAGGACTGCCAAACCAAGCTTTTTCTAAGAGTTCTCAAAGTAGCTTCAAAATAATGGCAATCCTTAAATTACAGAATGTCTGTTGAAAATCCTCAGACAATCCATTTTTAATTTTTCTCAATAACAGATTTTGTTTTTATTTTTCTTCTTCATGGAATGTGGAATTAAGTCCTTGAATTTATCCCTTGGATGCATTTACATTTTATGTCTAATTTCCTGATCCTTTTAATCAAGTCTTTACTAGAAAATGTCTTTTGGGGGATTATAGTGCTTATTCTTGTTTGCCTGACAAATATATGACATCAAATATTCATCACTTAAATGTAAATAAAATATAGATTCCCTGAAACATCATTATAATGATTAAAATTTCTCTGGCTTTAATTAAGGAACTTAGGGCAATGGGGGATTAGGAACATAATAGGACATATGAAAGACTGTATTTCTATAGGTTTTTAATCATTAAAGCTCTTACAATTTTAAGATTAACATATTTTGGAGTAGGGATATATATTTATCAGAAACAAATAGTAAGAAAGTTAAAAAAAAATTTAATATCAATGAATAAAGACTTAGCCTTACAGAGAGATGTAAAAATTTCTTAATTGTCACTCAGTTGTTTCAATCATGTATGACTCTTTGTGATTTCAATTAGGGTTTTCTCAGCAAAGATACTGGAATGGTGCCATGTCCATCTCAATTTATAGATGAGGAAACTAGGTAAACAGGGTTAAGTGACTTGTCCAGGGTCATACAGCTAGTAAGTGTCTGAGGGCAGATTTGAATTCAAAGCCCATCACTCTATTCACTGTATCTTTCAGTAATTCAAATAAATTGTAGCTGCCTAAGAAAAAGTGTTAGATAGCATTATCTGTGGAAAACCAGATGGCAACTGTGAGATTTTTGCTGATCATAGGATCATAAATTTAAAACTGAAAGGAAAGGCAGAGAAGTCACAAGATAAAAAAAGTCACTTTACATCTCAGTCAGTTAATAAACATTTATTAAGCATTAATTCTGTGCAGTATAAAGAAAGGCAAAAGATAATCCATACCTTGCTCTCAAGTAACTCACTATCTAATAGGGGAAGGTAACACTGAAAAAGAAATTAAAAGGTAGAGGGAGGAGAAGTGAGGTTGGATAGGAAATGAGGACATTCTGAACAATTAGGGGTTGAGTTAGGATAATAGAATCAGAACTGCAAAGTACCATAGGAACAATTTGGTTCAACACCTTCATTTTATAGATAATGAAATCAAATTTCTTGTGTTCCAGGTCACATAGGTACCAGGTGACAAAGTCAGGATTTGAATCCAGTTCTCCTGCTTTCGGGCTTTCAAAACCAACATCCTTTCTACTATACCAAACAAGAATTCCTATATAGAAGTAAAGGAAACGTGCTGTATTTTAAATTTTTCTTAAAATTCTTCCTTGCTTGCAGCACTATTTCTCTAGGTTCATTCTACTTTATAATCTTGGGAATTGTGGGGCTATGCTAATTTGCATAATTGGAAGAGGTAGTCTAAAACGTGCCATGGTGATAAAACCTAAATTATAGGTCAAATTTTCCAAATTAATTGACACCATCATCATTCAGCTGACCTCCAAAGTGACTCCATATAAATTATATTGCAAAGTATAAATCGTTCACACTTTGGCTGTCACATTTTCCATATAAACTAACAGCAGCTATAAACAGTGTGAATTCAAGCATAAAGCCCTTTCCCTATAGAGGTACTAAATGGGAAGTCTCTTATTATTTTCAGCCTTGTATACTAACACAGTCAGCCTCTCATCCCATTTTTAATTGCACTATCAGTACATAAAGGAGTACCCAAGCTCAGTGGCCAACCAAATCATACATTCAGTTCTGGATGCAGGCACTTCTATTTCTCTCTTTTAGCCTCACCTCAAATCAATAAGGGCACAATTGTAAAACTACAGCAACACAGAAATGCTTGAACTTTTCAAAGTTGCTATGTGGTCTTCCATAAAGAGTTTCATCTGGAGATGACCTTGAGAGAGCATCTGGTTTAACTTTTGCATTCAGACCAAAGAATTATTGTATCCAATCCAGATCCTCATTACTCTGAAGTTACAATTTCACACTGCAATATCCTAAGAATAAACTTTTCTTCCTTAACTTGAGAAGATCATTTTGCTATGAATTTTTGGCAATAAATTCAAAATGTCATCTTGGATTTATATATCTCTAAGGTCTATGATAAGACATATGAATCTTATCATATGATCTCTTCCTGAGTCAGGGAGAGAAGGAAAGAAGGAGATAGGGAAGAAGGACACTTCACTATATATAGATAGGCTTGAAACCTATGGTGGATTCCATATTCTCTTTGATTCCTTTCCTGCCAAATCCATCTTGAGGCTAACCCTTGTAATTACTACCTTCTTACAGATAAAGTCCTGCGTAACTAGGTGGGGTTAGCAGAGAAAGCCTAAAGTACTGATAAGATTATAATACTCCCTGAGGCAATCAGGGAAGGGCACTGATGCAATTAACTCAGCCTTGCAGTCCCATTTCTGGGGAGGTCTTGGGAAAGGTTTCCATAAAGATGCCTTAGTGTATCCAATCAGAAATTCAAGTTATGAATTCAAACCCCTGAAGTTAAATTTCCTCTATAAATCTGACCATGGTCTGTGCCATCTTTGTTAAAATCCCTTTTTAGTCTTCCATGTTCTGCTTCTTCACTTTCTCCCCCATGCCTCATGGTGTCTTTCTCCTTGTTATAGCTAACTGTTTTAGGGTGCTAAATCCTTTTTAGAGTTATCAATGGTATAATCTCTTTCCATTGCAAACTCCTTTTTGAGATTAGTCTGCTAAACTCTTCTATAGTTTTAACCTGCAAGTTAATGGCATATTCCCACCTCATGGCATGTTACCCTTCTCCTGATTAATTGTGAGTTTCCCTTAAGGAAACTTCCTTTTCTATTAACTGTTAAAAGCCCTTTCCTTGCTAACTAGAATCTTTCTATTGCTTTTTTGAATCTATTTTTTATTTACCTCTCCTGATGTCCTGATGTCTATTTTACTTTTTCATTTTGTTCGTAACCTTTTCTTATAAATAAAGGTACCTTTTGGCAAAAAGGATGCCATTGTGAGTTCTTCACATGTGCCTTGCACCTTGTGCTTTATACCTAATATTTCAAAGTAAGAATTGCTATCCCATCTTATCATTATCACCTCTCATATTTATTGCCTTCTCTCCTCTCACAATGACACTACCCTGCTACAGGTCCTTATCCCCTTGGATTAGAACAATAGTTTGCTGTTTGGCCTTCCTGTTTCATTTTTTCTGATTCTAGTTCATCCATTTAGCAGTTATGCTCCTAAAGGAGAAATCTGACCATATTGATCACCCCACTCCCATTCAATAAATCTCTGACTTCTTGTTATCTCTAAAATCAAATATACTTTGGCTTTTAGAGCCTTTCAGATTCTGGCCATCTTCAACATTTCCAAACTACCTATACCTCAGTCCCTTGCATTTAATCTACTGGTCACCTTACTGTTTCTTGTGCAAGATCCTCCATTTCCTTTCAAACATTTTAACTGGCTGTCTACCATATTTGGAATACTCTTCTTCCTAGATTCTTGTTGGCTCTCTTTTACTGAACTTCCTTCATGCCTCATTTAAAATCCCATTTTCTACTAGAACTCTTTCTCAATCTATCTTAATGCTAACTAATGCCTTTCCTGTGAGGTTATACCCGATTTATCCTGTCTATTTAAGTTATCTCCTCCCATTAGATTGTAAGCTCCTTAAGGGTAAGGTTTGAATTTGCTCTTCTTTATATTCCCATTAAATAGTAGGCACCTAATAAATACTTACTGATTTGATCTCTATTATTTTACATACTGGATGGAGCTCTAGATTTAGTCAGAAAGACTTAATTTCAAATCCTACTTCAGGCACTTACTAGTGTGATTTGGGAAATTCATTTGACTCTGAACCCTACTTCATAGGATTATTGGAAAAATCAAATTAAAGAATGTATACTGTATGTAAAGCACTTTATAAAACTTAAAGTATCATACAAAAATAAGTTACCAGGTCTATAATTATTATTCAAGACCTCTAAACTCACATGCTAATAAGCTGCTAGTGCTTGTGAATTTCATAGACCAGAAAAGTTGAAAATGAAAATTATGCTAATAGAATAAATCTAGGGTAAAAAAAAAATTTAGAGTAAAACTAAGGACATCATATAAATTTAAGTTCTCACATCTGAGGCAGATCCACACTGGAGTCAATTTGAGACATTTTTATTGGCATATTGAAATGTGCCCCAAGTGTCTATTCATTGGGGAATGGTTGAACAAATTATGGTATATATAAACATAATGAAATATTATTTTGTATGAATTTATGCAAATTTCAACAAGAACTAAGTAGAAGCTAATGACTTTATGAAGCTACAAATATAAGTAAAACAACTGATCTGGTAAACAGACCAAGAAGAAATATTTTACAATCACTGGACTGTCTGAATGCCAAGAATATCATATTTCAATAAACACTAAAAGGAAAACTGTGATGACAGCCTTAGCACCCTGGATACTTTAGAATCAGCCAGAGTCAGGATAAGCAAAAGTCCTTAGTCTTTATTCTTGGTCATTAGGGATAGGATTGAATTAGATGGAAGCAGAATTGTTGGGACCTTCTTCTTCTTCTACCGCCGAAGTGACCGTGGCTAGTCTTACTTCACCCTCTAGTCCCTTCTACAATTCTCTGCATACATCAATCATCAAGCCAGCACAGGATAGTGGGAAGGGCCATTCCCCAAGAACATGCCCATAGAGTATTGTCCAATCAGTAGTTAGCCTCAAGTGCTCGAACTGATCTCAGTGCATCAACTCAAGAGTTTCAGCCCTCTACAGAAAATTGCATAGAGCTCTTAGAACCAGAGAGCAAAGTAGAAATAGAATCTTCCAATCACTTCCTGAATGAAATTCCAAAATAAAAACTCTCAGGAACATTATAACCCAAATCTAGAATTTCCAGGTCAAACAAAAAAAAAAAAAAATTTACTTACTGCAAGCAGCTAGAAAAGGAAGAAAAAAAAAAGTATTACTGCAAGGAGACAGTCAGGATCATACACAATTTAGAAGTCTATAGGTCAGATAGCTTACAGTATGATATTCCAAAAGAAAAAGAGTATGGGTTTAAATTAAAAATAACTTACTCAGCAAAACTGCTACAGAGGGAAAATTATTTTTTTCCTCTTTTTTAATGAGAACATTTTAAAAGCATTCCTGATGGAAAGAGCAAAGCTGTGGAGAAACTTTGAAGTTCAAACACAGGGATGAAGAGAAACCTGAAAAGGCAAACATAAATGAATAATAAAGGACTAAGCAAAGATAAGCTGTTTACATTCAAATATTAAAATTGATATTTGTCTCTCCTCTGAACCCCATCATCATCAAGGCTTTTAAAGAGAGTCCAATTAAATGAGATCTGGGAGTGGTTCTGTTTTGTCTTGACAATATTAAGAAAACAATGGAAAGAAAAATATACTGGGAGGAAGGGGTGAGGAGAAAAGAAAGGTTAGGGGAAAATTATGCCACATAATTATAGTACACAAGTAGATAATTATAAAAACAAATAGAAGGGGATAGGGAAGTGTTGACTCTTGAATCTCACTCTATTCTGAACTGTGCAAAAGATGGAAGAGTACACTTGTACTTGTACTTGTGTGCACACACACATACTGAGTTGGGTACAGTAATATATTTCATTCAATGGGGAAATAGGAGGGAAAGTGGAAAAGGGAAGGATTAGAGGAAGAGTAGATTAAGTAAGGGATTAGTCCTAAGCAAAACAAAATCTAAGGATTTACAAAAATATTTATGGCTCTTTTTGAGGTATCAAAGAATGGAAGTCGGAGGGGGTGCTCTATTTGAGGAATACAGGTTACTGTATATAAATGTGATGAAATAACATTTTACTGTATTCTTATTAGTGTAAGGACCAGCCAGGATTGATGAAACATGTTGCCTACCTTCAGATAGGACTCAGAATGCAGAATGAGCAGTTTTTTGTTTTTTTCTCTCTTTTAAAACATTTTTTAATATAGACAAGGTAGAAATTTGTTTTGATCAACTCTACATTTGTAATGAGTTTTGTTTTTCTTGTGTCCTTGGGAGGAAATTTTAGTTAAGAGGGTGATAAGGTGGATCTTGGATGATTAATACAAATGAAAAAAAAAATTATAAAAGAAAATGTTTCAGGGTGAGGAGTTCTTAGGTATTGAGGGAAATATAATAAATAAATATATTAGCTCCAAAGGGAGTAAGAGACTGTAATTGAGTGTGCCAACTCCTTTTGGATCCTGATTAAGGATCTTAAATGGAATGTTCTTGTTTTGTTATATCAGTTTTTGGAGGACTTCATCATGATCATAAATGCCAGATAGTCATTAAAACTGACCCATGTAAGTGGATAGTGTAGTGGATAGAGTGTTAGATTTAGTCAGGAAAACCTGAGTTCAAATTCTAACACTAACTAGCTATATGATTTTAGCCTTAACTTTTCAATTTCAGTTTTCTCATCTAGAATATGGGTATTATAAACCCACATATATACCCATATATAGCACCTACTCTCTCCCTATATATTTATATGTACATATATATGTCTATATATTTATATATATATATATATATATATGTATGTATATATATATATATGTGTGTGTGTGTGTGTGTGTGTGTATGTATGTCAGGTCCAGTACCCTATCTACTGAGCCATCTATCTCAAGACATGAATAGAGATATAAATGCTAACTATCAAGTTAACTTAAATGGAAAAAAAAAAGTTATTGTTCATTTATCATTTTTGAAGCAGACCAATGACATCATGGGTGATGCCTTGACTTGCACATGAATTAGATTTAAATTTCAGAGTTACTCAAAGTCACCAATCTTACTCTCTTTTCCAGAGTCATCAAAGTCCAGTGGCAGACAAAAGTCAAGGTGACAGGTGGTGCCAAGGGATGCATCTTCAATGTCTGATCAACTACTCCACAGCACCTGCTTCTCACAGAGCTATCACCCCAGTTAAAGCTCTTAACAGCCTTTCACCTGGACTACTTACTGTAATAGCCTATCTGACTGTGATAATCACATCTTTGAAATTTTAAGACATGTATTTTGGAACCTGGGGAGAGTGGATTGGTTGGGTAGAGAGAAAGATTGATGTGATTATGACCGGCCTGTGTTCAAATCCCAATAAATGTCTCCCTGGTGTCTCTAGAGAGTCTGCCCTTTTAAGCTTTCTAACCTTTTAAAAAATATATTCAAATTTAAAAAAAATATCAACTGTCTTCGGACTACAGCTGCTTCCTTAAAGAAGAACTGATGAAATGGGGGTGCTCTTGATGAAGTGAATTTATTGCCTGGGTTTCACAGGACAATAGATGAGATAATGTTTAAAATCAAGCACGATGCCAGAATGCCTAACTAGGCATATGGAGCACAGCACATGGACACTGAAAACTAATTCTTTTCTGAAACAGCCTTAGATGCACCCTCCCAAATGCCCTCCTGTTTCTGGGCCACACAAGTTAGGGAGGGGGATTAAATTAAATAAAATATATATAGTTGATTTTAAAAATATTTTAAACTAGAAACTTAGTAAAGAAACAAGGTTTGTCTGGCTGGGAGGAAATGTTAAGGTATCTTTCCAAGTTCAATGCAAATTCCTTTTTAACTGATGAATATGAGAAATTGGTTCTCCTTCCCTTCTCTATAGGAAAAATTTTAAAACATCATAGTTCAGGATAAATAGTTTAGCTCATGATAATATAATGTGTATTCTTGTAATAAATACAAAGGGTTATGACACAAGAATGGTAACTGGTTTCCATAAAGTTATTTAACCAAGAAATGTTTTTCCAATGCACTATTACTTTTCTGTCTTTGTGTCTTCAATGCTTGGTCTTTAGTAGGCACTTAATAAATGCTTAAAAGTTGATTGATTGATTCCATGTGTTAAGGGATGATGGTGCTGAGGATCCAGACTCTTTTAAATTACCTCCTGGAACTTCCATTTTGGAACTGTGTATGGAATGGGATGAGAAGGGAAAGAAGCATAAAATTATAAAGAAATGAGGATTCATGTGACTGAGGCATATATTTTCATGAAATAGGTTATTCCTAAACTGAATTTTGAAGGAAGAGGATTCTGAAAGGCAGAAATAAAAAGTTATGGTATTCTAGAAATTGGGGGGAATAGCTGAGAAGGCTAATAATCTGTGTGAGTATGTAGAAATAAGAGGCAGTATGTCTGGTGAAGAAAATCACATTTTATTTGAAGCTGGAAGACCCAAGTTCAAAATCAAATCCTGGTTTTGCTATTGACTAGCTTTACAACTTAAGGAAGGTCAGTTTCTTCATATCTTGTTGTTGAATGTGAGGAATTCGGAATAAATGACTCTATGGTCCCTCCCAATCTAAATTTAGGATCCTATCAGAAAAAAAGATGCCATTTCTGAGGAAAAATTGTTCATCATCTGTTTAATTTTAAGAATGGAGGCAACATTTCCAGGAGAAGGGGCATCTCATCATTGTTCACATTGATCTAGGAACCCTAGAACATCTTCAGACAACTTAACAAGTCCATCAGGGCCAATTCTATCTACCGTGCCTTATTTTTCAACTTTATCATTACTTGTGTTCCTGTAGAAAGGGGAACTTAACAGCGAATTGAAAGCTGACCTCAGTGTCAGTAAGATCTGGCTCACAGTCTCTTTGCTACACCATCCTGAGGATTCTGGGGAAATACCAGAATCTTCCAGGCCCTGGACCCCTTTCTAAGGGTATACATTGTTACTTATATTGGTAGAGGTAGTTTCTTCATAAGAAGTTGCCTATTCTAGTGAAATCACAAGTCTGGTTAAACCTAGAAAAAAATCTAAAAATGTGGTAGAAAGATCTGGTTAAAAAAAAATCATTCATTCCAATTAGTTCTTTATATCAATCATAAATTCCATAGCCAGAAATTCTGTCAGAGCTATGGGAGTTTGTTCAAGACTTTACACATAAACAAATAAGAGTGAATTTTGGTGGCTAACTTATGAGATAACATCAGGAAGTATATCCACTGGTATGATAATTAAGTCTGGGAAGGCCAAGAGTAAATACAACAAGAATTTATAAACGCCTAGTATGTACCAAGCACTATATTAAGCACTTTACAATATTATCTAATTTTATCTGGAACAAAGGAAACAGTTAGCAGGCTTGCTATGACTTTGGGCAATATTATTTCAACCTGGATCCTAGGAAACAATGACATTAGACTTTGTTACTGACTTGCTCACAGCTCAAGGACATAATATCATGATAATAGTGGCAGATGCCTTGATCAAAATGACTCACTTCTTCTCAAAGGTTGGATCTCCCTCCCTCTGCTGCTGGGGCTACCTGTTCTTTAAGAAAAAAAAAAATTATGACTTTATCTGATCAAATTTCCCAGTTTACCTCAGATTTGTGAATTACTCATTTATTCACAATCTTTCAATTTACATGTTAAAAACCATCATGACCTCTCCATGGTTTATCTTTTCTAATTTGATGAAAACAGAATGTCCCAACCAAAACTTAGTTGTAAATTTTTTCAGTGCCATACCTTTTACCATTGGGTTTATAGAATTTCCTACTGCTACATTTGGCATAGCTAGTTGGTCCATTAAGTGGCACAGAAGGTAGAGTTTTGCTGGACCTTGAGTTAGAAGGTCCTGAATTAAAATCTTACCTTAGAAATTTAATATCTGAGTGATCTAAGGCAAGTCAATTTAGCCTATGTACCTCAGTTTTCAAATATAAAATAAAGAAAGTATTACCACTGCTTCTTTAGTTGTGGAAATAAAATGTGACAATGTTTTAAGGAACTTTCCAAACCTTAAAAATGCTATGTAAATGCTAGCTCTTATTATAATATACCTTTTTACATGAACTATGGTTTCTCCCACCATTTTTTTTCTTTATTTACCCCATATTCAAGAGTTCCTACACTCAGCAAGGGGAGAACTGGAGGCTACCCAGAATGATTTGTATCATGTTTGAAGAGCAGTCATAAGGGTATACAAATACAAACTGAACACTACCACACTCCTGGGGAAACTTTGAGTATAGGGTACCAGGCTCAGCAATCTACCTACAATCTCTGTAATAGTGCACCTTCCTAGACACTTATAGGAAGAGTGTTGAATCCTTTCCCTAACACTCCAGGGATTTTCTGATAGTCTTGTGGCCTATAGCTAGGTAAAAGGCCCATATACTTCTTGTTCTATGGGTCTTGGTTATGAGGGGCTAGCTTGACCTCAAAATTTACCTTTTAGGTTCCTGTCCACCACTGCTAATAGTAGTAGTAAATGGTATCTTCTACCCTGACTTTAGAGTTACTTCTAATACACAGAGGAGGAAAACACAAGAGCAGGTGAACAGTGTACATTCTCTGGCCTTGGTAACTCCATCCTACCAAACTATAGGTGGCCTCAAGCATTTTTTCTTTGGAAAGGAATACTGTACATATTGTGTGACTGGGGGACTGAAGAAGAAGGAGTAATGAGGTCTTCCCAGGAGAGAGGAGGGTGTCCGTGTTAGCCAAAGTAGCACATACAATGGATGGCAATGGGTCTTTCATCTTTGAAAGATGTGACGAACAATTTGGAACTTTGTTTTTAAAAATCACAAAAATTTCACTTCTTTGTCCAAGAGATCCCACTAATAGGCATCTACCCAAGTGGGACCAATGACAAAAAATATAAAATAAAGGGTCCATATACAAAATAAAAATATTCACGAAAACATTTCTGAAAGAAAGAATTAGAAATAGAGTAGATGTCCATCAGTTGCAAAATGGCTTTAAAAATTATGGTATTTATTTTAATTTAATATTACTGTTATAGGAAATGATGAAAATTAAGAATTCAGAGAATGTGCAAAGTTTAGAATCAAGAAACAATATGAATAACTGCAATGTTATAATAGTAAGAATAATAGCAAAAAAAAAAAGAATTTTAGATTTATACATAGTCATATGTAAATTATACAGGATTATATGGTGCAGCTAGATGGTAACAGTGGATAGTGTGCCAGGCCTAGACTCAAGAAGACTTATCTTCCTGAATTCAAATTTGACCTCAAACATTTACTAGTTATTTGACCCTGGGTAAACACTTAATCCTTTTTAATCTCAGTTTTCTCATCTCTAAAATGAAGTAGAGAAGGAAATGACAAACCACTTCCGTATCTTTGCCAAGAAAACCTCAAATGGGGTCACAAAGAGTTGAACCTGACTAATAAATGACTAAACAACAAAGAATACTAAAATAAAACCTGTTAACTGCATTCAAGTGTTTAAAGTCATATGAACAAGACATTAACCTTCTTGTTTTGCATGAAACTAGAAGAAATGGATAGAAATTGCAAAGGGGACAAATGTAATTTTGATGTAAGGAAAAAATTTCCAACAATTAAAGCAATCCAAAAGTGAGAGGAAGCAATAAGTTTGCTCCTCAAGGAAAGTCTTCAGGAAAAAGTTGAATGGATATTTGTTGGTATCTTATAGAGTTGATTGTTGTTTGAGCTTTGGGTGGGCTCAATGGCCTCTAAAGTACTTTTCAAACCTGTGATGCCATATTTCAATGAAACAGAAATCTTTGACAAGTAAAATGATTACTTGAAGACTTCCAATTAGGAAAAATCTTTTAAATTGAGTAGAAGCCAATCAAATCTTTTAAATTCACGCACTTTCACTCATCACCTTTTTAGAATGCTTGTTCTCCTTCAAACATTTCCAATTTTCATACTGGAACTTTCAAACTCTAGTCTTCATACAAAGAGTTAATTACAACTTTTAAGAGGAAATTTTTTACAATGTTGACAAAACAGAATTTCTTTTTTGATAACCTCAAATCTATGTAATTCATTTTGCCTGCATGTCAAAGAACTTATAATATTTCTAAATTGACCAATTAAAGCTTAATTGGTTAAGTAATAGGTAGAAAAAAAAGAAGTAACCTTCTTACTGAAATAGTCTCTATTGATATAGAAGCTTATTTGAGTTATAACTAGACAGCAGTTTAAAACAGTGAATGCTGAGGCCAACATATGGGACAGGAATTCAAATGGGTGGAAGTATGAAAATAGGGCAGGAAGCTAAAATAGATGTGCACTCAATTTCTTTAGTATAAATAGCATTGTCTGTAATCTTAGGTACATGATTCAGCAATTGCTAACGTAAATCATTTCCAGCAATACAAATGAGGAAACAGCATATCTATGGAATCAAATGAATTAAAGAGAATGAGTTTAAAGAGGGGAAAAGCTACAGAAAGACCCTAAGAAATCTCAATTTAGAGTCAGCTAATGTTGTGGTTCACAAAAATTCAACCCTTGCTCCCATTCTTATAGTTTAAGAAATGGCCTGAAAGATGATTTGGAGACCATTTATCCCAAGTCTCTCATTTTTGAGATTAAGACACTGAGGTACAAAGAGGTTATGTGATTTGTTCTATGTTACCCAGGAAGTCAATAGCAGAAGCATAGTCAGAATTTAGTATGAGGGAGGTAGAGCCAAGATGGCCAAGTAAGTGCAGGAATTTGCCCAGCCTTTCCCCAAACTGCTACAAATTCTTTTAAATAATGACTCCAAACAAATTTTAGAGCATCAGGACACCCAAAAAGACAGAATAGAACATTTTCCAGCCAAAGGCAACTTAGAAGTTCAGCAGAAAAGGCACCAGAGCGGGAGTCCAGCATGCAGTCCCAGTGTGCACTGAAACCCACCCCTGTCTGACCCCAGCCCAACCTCTGAATCATTGGCATTGCTGGAGCTTTTCAGACCTCTCAGTTCAGAGACACCAAGGAAGCCTCAAAGATTAGCAGAAAAGGACTGTGGAACCAGAGTGGGACCCTACACAATCCAAGTGCAGGTCCAGCTCTGGCCCCCACTTCTGACCCAGACTTCAGAGTCAGTGAAGTGGGACCTCTGACACTGTACTGGGACTTCTGGCACTCTTAGCCCAGAGACATCAGAAAGGTGGAAGGAAACTGTGGTGATGAGATGGGAGTGTGATGTACAGTCCCATTACAGCCCCAATTAGCAGAGCCCCAGCCCAGCCAGCACACTAAATCTTACAGCCACAGTGGAGCAGGGACACACCCAACTGCTCCAGGGCAGAAAAAAGAGTGCTTGTGGTCAGATTCCTAGAAGGATTTCTGAAAACAAAAACCTGGGACAGTGTACCCTCCACCCTGGAAACAGAGCCCCACTTTAATTAACAGTTAAAAGCTGAGTAATAGGCAAGGAAAATAAATAAAAAACAAAACAAAAAAAGTTTCAAAGTTATTATGGTGACAGGAGAATCAAAATACACACATTTAGAAAATGATAACAAAGTCAAAGTTCCTCCATCCAAAGCACCCATAATAAGAATTGAATTCAGGCCATGAAAGAGCTGAAAAAGGACTTTGAAAATCAAGTAAGAAAGATAAAGGAAAAATTAGGGAAAGGATTGAGAGAGATGCAAAAGGAAATTAAAAAAAAAAAACTAATGAGGAGAAGAATGCCTTAAAAAGCAAAATTGGCCAACTGGGAAAGAAGATACAAAAACTCACTGAGGAAAAGAATTCTTTAAAAAAATAGAATTGAGCAAATGGAAGCTAATGACTTTATGAGAAATCAAGATACAATAAAGCAAGAAAAAAGAAAAAAAATGGTGAAATAGCTCATTGGAAGAACAACTGACCTAGAAAATGCATTCAGGAGAGATAATTTAAAAATCATTGGTCTACTTGAAAGTCATGATCAAAAAAAGAATCTGAACATCATCTTTCAATAAATTAGCAAGGAAAAATGTCCTGATATTCTAGAACCAGATGGTTAAATAGAAATTGACAGACTCCACTAATCACCTGCTGAAAGAGATCCCAAAATAAAAACTTTCAGGAATTTTATAGCCAAATTCCAGAACTCCCAAGTCAAGGAGAAAATATTGCAAGCAGCCAGAGAGAAACAATTCAAGTATAGTGGAGTCACAATCAGGATAGCACAAGATTTAACAGCTTCTACATTAAAGGACAGGAGGGCTTGGAATATGATATTCTGGAGAGCAAAGGAGCTAGGATTGCATCCAAGAAATCACCTAACCAGCAAAACCGAGTATAATCCTTCAAAGGTGGTCATTCAACAAAAGAGAGGATTTTCAAGCTTTTGTAATGAAAAGACAAAATGAACAGAAAATTTGATTTGTAAATATAAGACTCTGGAGAAGCATAAGAAGGTAATGATATGAAAATGATATCATAAGGGACTTAACAAAGTTTATTTGTTTATATTCCTACATGGAAGGATGACATTTATAACTCATTAGAACGTTCTCATTATTATGGCAGTTAGAAAGAAGGAATATATAGAGAGTTCATGGGTGTGAGTTGAATATGAAGGGATAATATCTCTTTTTAAAAATGATGAAATTAAGTTGTGAGAGAGAAATGTACTGGGAGAAAAGGAAAAGGAGAAGTGGAATGGTGCAAATTATCTGCCATTAAAAAAAAAAAGAGGCAAGAAAAAGCTTTTACAGTGGAGTGGAAGAGGGGAAAAAAAGGATGAGTGAGTGAACCTTATTCTCATCAGAATTGGCTTAAATAGGAAATAACATACATATTTAATGGGAACATAGAAGTCTATCTTACCTTGCAGGAAAATAGGAAGGGAATAGGATGTGGGAAAAGAAGGGGGAGGATGATAAAAGAGAAGCCATATTGGGGAAGGTAGTAGTCGTTGAAAAACACTTGAGGAGGAACAGAGTAAAAGGAGAGAGAGAATAAATGGGAGAAAATACAATTAGCAATTGTAATTGTAAAAAACCAAAAAAAAAAAAAAAAACCAAAAAAACTTTTTTAAAGAAAGTTTTTCCTGATGGATTATTATTGCTCTCTGGAAAATGATGAGCAGGATGCACCTCAGGGGGAAAAAAATAACCTGGAATGGAATATTATTGTTCTATAAGAAATGATCAGCAGGATAATTTCAGAAGGGCTTGGAGAAACTTACATGAACTGATGCTAAGTGAAATGAGTAGAACTAGGAAATCATTGTATATAGCAACAACAGAATTATACAATGATCAATTCTGATGGACATGGGTCTTAGATGATTCAGACCAGTTCCTGTTAAGGACCATGCCTAAGTGAAGGAGCAGGTCAATTCTCTGAGAGCCTCCACAGCTGTGAATCATAACATCTGAAGGAGTTGCAAAGCAGCCTTTACTAACTCAGATGTTCCCTGTGTATTGGGAATGAAATAAATTGGAGGCAAGAGGGAAGAGGAGAAAGGTCAGAGAATAGCAACAGCCTCTCAGTCTCCTTGTATCATCATTATCCTCTCACATGAAGAGATCCATCTGAGTTAGACCTCCAGCAGCCACTGGCATGTGGCTCCTATATCACAACAAGTTCCAATGATCTTGTAATGAAGAGAGCCATCTACCCCCAGAGAGAGGATTGTGAAAACTGAGTGTGGTTCACTATATAGAATTTTCACTCTTTTTGTTGTTGTTTGTTTGCATTTTTTTCTCATTTTTTTCCCTTTTTGATCTGATTTTTCTTGTGCAGCAAGATAATTGTATAAATACGTATACATATATTGGATTTAATATATATTTTTAACATGTTTAACATATATTGGATTACTTGCCATCTAGGGGAGAGGGTTGGAGGAAAATTTGGAACACAAAGTTTTGCAAGGGTCAATGTTAAGAAAATTATCCATCCATATGTTTTGAAAATTAAAAGATTTAATAAAATAAAAAAAAACAAATTAAAAAAGTATTTTTTAAAAAATCTGGAAAGCTCTCCATGAACAAAGTGAAATTTGTTATATACAAAGTAATAGCAATGTTCTGGGATGACAAGTTGTAAATGACTTTGTTATTCTCAGTAGTGCAATCATCCATACCTACTCTAAAGGACTTATGATGAAAAATTCTATCCATATCCAGAGAAGGAACTGATCAAGTCTGTTAGATCAAAGCTGTCTCTATTACTGTCTTTATTTTTCTCTTTATTTTTAACTTAATATTTCTTTAGGGTTTTTATTTTCATTAGAGTGGAAAATCTTTTTTTTTTTTCTTTCACCTTAACTTTTATGGAAACATTTTGCATAACTTTACATATGGTTTCTTAATTGTGGGTGAAGATAAATGAAAGAACCTCGAACTCAAAATCTTAAAAACAAATGTAAAAAAAATGAATGTTACTGGGAAGAAAATATTAAATAAATTAATTAATTAAAGAATTTAGTGTGAAATCTATTCCAAAAATCAATTTTGAAATACTTGGCTTGGATGAATATCAAGAATAAACTTTTGAGGTCCCACTTTCATTGGGTAAACAAACCAAGAGATGTTATTTAAAGCAGATTTCCCCTGCTATCATCACTTGGTCATTACTGATGGGTTGGCCTACTTGTTATGAGTCATAGTTCAGTGCTTGGGACTGTGTGAAGAAAAGAGGGTCTAAGGACAAAGACCTGTGGAATAACCATGGCTAGCAAGTGAAGATTTAGTTTATTTTTTCCCTTGAATTTTTTAAAGCTTTTTATTTATAAAACATATGCATAGATAATTTTCAGTATTCACCCTTGCAAAACCTTGTGTTCCAATTTTTTCCCTCCCTTCCCCTCACTCCCTACCCAAGATGGTAACTAAGCCAATATATGTTAAATATGTACAATTCTTCTGTACACATTTCCACAATTATCATGTTGCACAAGAAAAATCAGATCAAAAAGGGAAAAAAAATGAGAAAGAAAACAAAATGCAAACAACAATTTAAAAAGTGAAAATACTATGTTGTGAGCCACACTCAGACCCCAAAATTCTCTCTCTGGGTGCAGATGGCTTTCTTCATCACAAGACCATTGGAACTGACCTGAATCACCTAGCAGGTGAAAAGAGCTACATCAATCGGAATTGAGCATCATATAATCTTGCTATTGCTGTGTACAATGATCTCCTGGTTCTACTCACTTCACTTAGCATCAGTACATGTAAATCTCTCCAGGCCTTTCTGAAATCTGGATGAAGATTTAGTAAAGGAGACTGAGAAGGAATAATAGGAAGAAAACCAGGAGAGAGTAATGTCATGGAAACTTGGAGAGAAGAAGAATGTCAGGGGTAAGAGAGTGATGACAGTATCATAGGCTACAGAAAGAATGAGAATTTAACCAAAGTCATTAGATTTAGCAATTTTAAAATTGTTAGTAACTTTAGAAAGAGCTGTTTCTTGCTGAGGCCAGAAGCCAAACTAGAGAGTTAAGAACAGAGTGGGAGGAAAGGAGCTGGAGACACCTTTTGTAGATGGCCTTCTTAGTGAGTTTAGCCAAAAAAAAAGACAGGAGAAATGTGGGATTAGTGTAAAAGGATATGGATGGATCAAGTGTTGTTTTGTAGATAGGAGTGATATAGGCATGCTGCAGGCAGTAGGAAAGCAGCCAATAGTTGGGGGGAGATTGAAGATAAGTGAGAGAATGGGGATTATAGAAGAGACAATCTGTTGGAGAAACCAGGATAAAACAAATCACTTGGGCATGTAAAGGAATTAACTTTTGCAAGGAGGAAATTCACCTCTTAAAGATAGGGATGAAGGAAGACATAATGGCAGAAGGTATTGCCTGATGTGAGAAGTACCAGAGGGGAAAAAAAGAAGCTCTTGGCAGATGACTTCATTTTTCAGCAAAGTATGAGGTGATGTTTTCAGGGAGAAGAGAGGGTAGACAAAGAATAATGGTAGGTTTGAGGAGGTTTGAAAAGGTTTTGAAAAGCCATTTGTGGTGAATGGGATAGTGGCAACTGGAAAACTCAATGTGGATGTCCTATACATATCTTAACCTCAGCACATCCAAAACTGAAATCATTATCTTTTCTCCAAAAATCCTTCCCTCTTTTTAACTTCCTTCTTATTGTTGAAGGCATTCAGCTTTTCACTCTTGTGTCTCCCTACCTCTTCCTTCATTTATATCCTCTGCTGCTTAATCCTGTCAGTTATATCCTTTATGTTTGCAACATCTTTCATATATGTTCACTTCTCTCTTATGCTGCTACCACCTCATCACTGCCCATCTGGACAACTACAATAGCCTTTTGGTCAGTTGACCTGCCTCAAGTCTTTCCTCCCTCTAATCTACCCTTCATTCTGCCATCAGATTATAGGTCTGACCATGTCACGTCCTCCTATTTGATAAACTCCTATGGCTCCTTATCACCACCAGTATCCAATATAGCCCTCTTTATTTGGCATTCAAAGTCTTTCATAACCTAACCTTTTCCTACTTTTCCAGACTTCTAACACCTTGCTCATTCTCATGTACTCTACAATCCAGTGACATGGGCCTTCTTCCTGTTCCTCTTACAAGACCCTCCATATCCCATCTCTGTACTTTTCCATTAGCTGTCCTCCTTGTCTGGAATTTTAGTCTCTTCATCTTAATCTTTTGGCTTTCGGATTCCGTGTTCCAGTTTAAATCTTGCCTTCCATACCTTTCCACATTCCCCTAAAGTTGGTGCTTTATCTCTACTGATAATCTTATTTATCCATAGATGTTTGGGAACTTACTGGGAGCAGGATCTATCTTTTTTTGTCTTTGTATTACCACTGCTTAGCAAGGTTCTTGACACATGGTAAGTGCTAACAACCTGACTCATATCCATCCTTTTCTCTTTATTCACATCAAAATCACCTTAATTCAGGACCTCCTCACCTCTTCCCTGGAGTGTTGCAACACCTACCTAATTTGTCTCCCTGCCTGCAGCCTCTTTCTCTAATTCAAATTGTCATTGCAAAAGGACAGGTAACTCCCTTGTTTAAAAAGTTTTGGTTGTTCCCTACTGCCTCTTGGCTAAAAAATGGATTTCTCTTTTGGGCAAAGTCTTTCACAAACTGACTCCAGCCTACATACTAGAGTAATTTCTCATTATTTCCCTTCATGAGCTCTATACTCCAGTCAAGCTGTCATTTCCCTATTTGTGACATTCCATCTTCTGCATCTATACATCAGCCTAGATTGTTCCCTAAGGCTAGGATGCTCTCTCCCTCCCCACCTTTGCCTCCTGTCTCTTAAAATCACATTTTCTATTCTAGATCAAGCTCAAAGTCTACCTTTCCCAGGAAATCTTTCCAGATTCTGGTATTAGTGCCCATGAAATTACTTTGCATTAATTTTGCATGTATTTTAAGTTTTCCTTGCATATGTATGCTATTCCCATGCTCAAGAGAAAGTGAGCTCCTTGAAGAATTGGGATTGCACTCTTTTTTGACTTGTCTTCACCATCTAGTTTAGTTCCTTCCTCATACTGGCACTTGATAAATGTTGCTTAAATGGAATTTACTTTAATGTGATGGACCTACAGTTGATTCATGATTAGAACCTGAGCAGCTCCGGTGCATCAAAGGGAATCTGAGCAGTGATTACATATCCTACATATTTGTTTTTGAACTTCATCTCTGAAGCTCACTACTGATTTCTGTCTCTGCCACTTGGAGAGATTGTCCAGGTTTCAAGAGTTTAAGCTGGGAGTACCTATTGATGGCAGTTGATGTTCTGGCTAGTACTCTGGGCCTGGAATCAGAAGAGACCTGAATTAAAATCTAACCACTCATACTTAACTAGCTGGTGACCACAAGGAACTTTTGTTTGCCTCAGTTTCTTCAACTCTAAAATGGGAATAATAAAAATATCTACCTTTTAGGATTTCTGTAAAGATCAATTGAGATATTTGAAAAAAGCATTTAGCACAGAGTCTGGCACATAGTAGGCTCTATATAAATGCTTATTTCCTCCTTTCTTCCCACTATACCATCCTGCCTTGTATCTATATAACCAACATAAAAAGTTAAATGAATAGTCACACAATAGTAACACAATTAAAAGATGAATTCTGGCCCACAAAGACAATAAAGCTGAATAAATAGGCTAAATATTTATCTATTATACCTTTTAAAATGGAAAACATCATATATATATAATTATAGAAAGTAAAAATGCTTTTATTTATTCACTACACAAGTATGAATGTGGACTGATTTCTGTATGGTTTGTTGCTTTAGAATGAAACTTCTAAGGGATAGGAGCATGTAAATTTGATTTCACATCAAATGCTTTTGGTTTATATTTCCCTAAAAGAGAGGTTTAAATTTGATACAATTATCCATTTATTTTGGGTGAAAAAAAATCTACTTGTTCTTAAATTACTAGTTACCTCAAAACACCATTTCCCTTTGGCTTTGGGGCCATTGCTTAATAATGCTCAATAAATATTAAACAACTGTCTGGGAATCACATGATTGACACTGTACTCCCTTTTATAAGTGTCGTGCAGATGGATAAAAATAGCAAGTGAATAAATAAAAATAGCATGAAGAAATAATCTGACATGAATTATAAAAATATTGGTAAATATTTTATTTCTTGAATATAAAACATTGTTTTACAATTCTATAACTAAAAATATATGGATGTACCTTTTAGCAGTGAATGTAGGGCAAACCTTACTTTACAAAAAAAAAATCATAGTGTTAGCACTGAAAGGATCTTAGAGGTCATCTCATCAAAGTCCTTCATATGAAAGATGACAAAATTGAGGCCTTTTGAAGATAAACACTTTCTTAAGCTCACTCAGGGATTCAATGAGCAATGCAGGGACAAAACCCCAAATTTTTCTTTTTAATTTCATTAAAAAAAACTATAAACTTAATGAATATTAGCAAACACAAATATATACAAATGTAAAGGGAGGTGGAGGTTCATCCTCATCCCCTACCAACCACAAATGACCCAGACATCCCAAATGAGTCATCAATAAAAAATAAATTGTATGTGAATAAGTTTAATAAATTTGAAAGAATAATAAGAGCTTTGGGATCTGCTTCCAATACAAGGCCTTCCACACGGGAAATATCTTATGACTTGTTGAAGAAGATCAAGTCATGATTCTTGAGTTACAGACTTTAAGAAAGAAAGCAAATCATTGGAGCTGGTTTGGAGCTAGCCATTCAAGTAGGAGAGAGCTCAATTCTTTCACACTCCCTGAGGCAGTAAGCAATCTGTTAAAATTTATACATGTGAAATTATGAAATATTTCCATATTAGTCATTTTGTGCAAGACTACTAGAAAAAAAAAAGGAAGAGAGAAAAAGAAAGAGAGAGAGAAAGAAAAAAAGAAAGAAAGAAAAGAAAGGAAGGGAGGAAGGGAGGGAGGGAGAGAGGAAGGAGGGAGGGAGAGAAGAAGGGAGGAAGGGAGAGAGGAAGGAAGAAAAGGAAAAAATGAAGGAGGGAAGGAGAGAGGAAAGAAGGAAGGAAAAATAGTATGGTTCAGTCTGTATAAGACAGCATAAGTTTTTTCTCTAGGGTTGGATAGTATAAGACTTTATGAAAATGTTTTGCATAAATTCACATGTGCCTTCTTAATGAGGAAGTTGAGATGGGGAGGGAGGGAGAGAATTTGGATCTTAAAGTTTTAAAAACAAATATAGAGATGGACAGCACTTTTCATCATGAGGCCTTTGGGATTGTCTTGGATCATTGTATTATTGAGAATAGTTAAGTCACAATTCTTCATTGTTCTTCTGGTTCTGCTCTTTTCACTTTGTATTAGTTCACTTAAGTCTTTCCTGTTTTTTTCTGAAATCACTTGTTAATCATTTCTTATAGAACAATAGTATTCCATTACAATCATATACCACAACTTGTTCAGCCACTTTCTAATTGATGGACAACCCAGTGATGTCTAGTTTTTAATTGCCACAAAAAGAGCTGCTATAAATATTTTCATCCTGAGAGGTCCTCCCCACACCTTTTCAATCTCTTTGGGAAATAGACCTACCCAGGATATTGCTGGATCAAAGAACATGCATAGTTTTATAGCCCTTTGGTCAAATTGCTCCCTACAATAATTAGATCAGTGAGGAAATTGCTCTTGAAGAAAGTAGAAAGTACTTCCCTCTTTTTCTCTCCTCTCCCCTTTCCACTGACCATGTTATCAGAGAGACTGAACTAGTTGGAGAAAATGAATCAAACTGAGTGTGGAGAGAAGCATTCTAAGGACAATTATAAACTCTTCCCCCCAAAAAATTTTAAAAAGTATTCAGAAATGCAATTGACCAGATTATGACCAATTATGATAGATTATGTGAACTTCAAAAGGTGGAGACTAGGAGATACCATCAGCATCACTAGCAATGTGCTAGAGCCAAGAGTAACATCTTTAGTTTCACCATTTCACAAAAACTTTGAACTTTGGAATTCAGAAGTATTACACCTCAGGGGAACTTTATGAGGACTCCACAAAGGGATTTCCAATAATCAGAAGCTGTGAGTGCACATGGGCCCACTGCCACTAAATTTAAGCCCATTCTTTCCAAGGACTTTGTGTCTGCATAGGGGACAATGTACTTCTAGCTTTGGATGATGATAACTTCACTAATATTCTTGCTATACTTTTTCACTAATAACCTTGAGATGACTGACTGATAAACAATAGGAAATACATTCATTTGGGTTTATAAATAATAGTACCAGAATGTCCTAAGTATCTTGCCCACCACTGAGAGTATGGATCAAGAATACCATCCCCAGAGGGGAGTACCATACAAAGAATAATAAAGAGTATTGCATATGAAATAATGAATTTCAAGTTCATTCAAATTCAAAGTTCAAGCCCCAGTTCATGCCTGTTCTTTCTAATGTTGACAGTTACAGTTAGTATTTCTTTTATATCATTGCTATACTTTAGTGATTAGTACTCAATGTCTTTTAATTAGTTAGCTTTTAAAGTTGATAATTTCTTAGGTGATATATCAAGAATAAAAGTACAATCACCTTCTTCTAACAACCAGAGGCACAATTGCTACCTTAGATTCTAGGGAGAAGGAACTGGGGTTTAAAGCACTCGCTATAGAGCATTCTCTCCAAGAAGTTCAATTTTGAACATAGCATGGCCAACAGAGCCAAATCCTTGCTTGTGTGAGCCAGCATCTTGGCTGCAGGCACTGCTTGGTTACATTTCAGCTTGTTTTTCAGGGTCTCAATAAGCACTTTCACGGAATCTCTGGTTTTCCTATCTTTTGAATCTTATAAGGTCAACAACTAGTCTACTCCATCTCCATACTACTTTATCTAAGAAAAGGAAAGAATAAACATATACCAAGAGACAAAGAGAAGAGCATCATGTTTGTGGTCAAAGCAACTCAGAATAAACAAGGTCACTCTCTTCAACTAACGGTTTACATTTCTTTTCACTTAAATGAGATCAAGAAACAGATTGAATTACCCAGTTAATACCTTTTATAAGCACTTACAGTTCCAACAACAACCTATCAACAAAATCTTTTCTTCATCATTTAGTAAGTAAACTAGAAAGAGAATACCTGAATATGAAGCACCATGGTTCAGAGAGTTGGCTATATCATGAATTTTCAAAAGCAGACTTAAACCTCCATTATTCTATCTCCATATGGGGGATTGCAGCAGGCAAAACACTTCAAACTTAGAAGAGAAGACTCACATTTGCCAAAACTTCTCTTTATGTAAAGAATTTATTCAATTTAACCTTGTATTAGCAAACCTTTTTTGTTTGCTTATCTCCTTTTCTGAACTTTTTGTATTATTCTGGATATTTTTAATGTCTATTGGCACATTTCTTTTTTCTTCTTCCTTCTTTTAATGTCTTACTTTTGTTATTCTAAACTCACCAATAGAGAATCCTTCTTCATAATAAATAAGTGTATTTAAGCAAAATAAATCAACACATTGGTACTGTCTGAAAATGTAGGTTTCATTCTGCATCTTAGGTTATTACCTCTCTGTGAAGAGGTAAGAAACAAACTTTCATCTTTTCTGAAGGCATAATTTGTTACTGAATTGACAAAAATTCTAAAATCTTTAAAAGTTGTTTTACCTTGCATTTTGGTGGATATTGCAAGTTGTTCTGGATCTGCACATTTCCCTCTGCATAATCATAGATGTCTTTCCAGATTTCTCTGAATGTTATATCCACTATTTCTTTTTTTTTTTTTTTTTTTTTTTTTTTGCTGAGGCAATTGGAATTAAGTGGCTTGCCCAGGGTCACAAAACTAGGAAGTGTGAAGTGTTAAGTGTCTGAGGCCACATTTGAACTCAGGTCCTCCTGATTTTATAGGGCTAGTACTCTACTGCATTAACTAGCTACCCCTATATTTACTATTTTTTACAGGATGATAATGTTATTACATTATATACCATAAAGACTCAGCTTTCCTAAATTCCAGGTGAGGCCTCTTTTCACTAAATCATGATATTTGTTTAAAAACATTATGAAATATTAAGTGTTTGTTTCTTATTTATCTGCTTTCAAAACATTTTTAATGTTTTAATTTTGTTTTCTGGTCAACAAACACATTGTTGTTCTGTTAAGAGGCTGATTATCTGCAAACAAATAAGGGAATTTCCTGTTTAAGGGAAGTAAAATAAGGTTGCTAAATTAACTCTCAAAACCCCTTTTCAATTTGTAATAGAGCTAGTATTCCTAGTATTCCTAGTACTGCAGTTCCTAACACTCTTTTGGCTTGCTACGTATGGAGGACCTAAATGAAATCAGAGATATAAAAATGACTCCAGGTTGAAATCATGTCACATAGCTATCTAGGAGCAGGGGTGGACATTTGAAAAAGAACCTTCCTCAAATTTAATGGCAGAATTTCTCTGCCAATTTTTGACCTTGAAAGGATTAGTCTTCACCTAAATGGCACAAGTCTGACTGTTAAACATTTTGTTTGGATAACTTGATAGTAGCAATCTCTAACATTTATATAGTACTTTACCATAATCAGAGATTATATAGCAGGTATTTGTAGACTATAAACTCCTTGAGGAAAAGAACTATCTCACTTTTTGTATTCACAGTACTCAGCATAGTGGCTTAGACATAGTAAATGTTTAGAGAATGTCTAATGAATTGAAATAAATTGAATTTGTTTTTAACAAATTAATAAATAAAATAAATAAGTTTATTTAATAAATTAGTAAGGATTTTTTTTTTCTGAGGCAATTGAGTGATTTGCCCAGGGTCACACAACTAGGAAGTGTTAAGTGTCTAAGGTCAGATTTCAACTCAGCTTCTCCTGACTTCAGGACTGGTACTCTATTCACTGCACCACCTAGCTACCCCAAATTATCAAGGATGTGGACAAATAGTGCAAAGGACAGATTAGTAGTGAACATACCTATACTATTTTTATAGGCTGTAGGAACTACTTAAAATCAGGAAAGGAAAAGGAAAGATATTACTCCAAGATTAAAGAATAAAAGCAGATGATTTTGAGTTATTGTTGAATAGCCTATGCAGTCAAATAAACAGTCAAATAAAAAGTACTTCAGTTACAGCCTAAACAATCTCATGTTTACATGAGAGTTATATTTTTACATTAATTAAGTAAGGAAGGTTTATGAACTGTAGTATCAGGGGAAAATATAACCATACCTCCGAAATAGTTTCAATATCTATAGCTCTATGAGAAGTTGTGAATTGTTTGTGGCAACAAAGCCATGATATAACAGCCAAATATTAGATCCAGGATTCACAATGGAGTCTTGTGACTTCAAGCCTAATTCCCTTATACTGAATGAACTGATTTTTTAGGCATCGAACTATTCCAAGAACAAATCAAGATATTGGAAAACAAAGCACAGAAAAAAACTAAAAAAAAAAAAAAGCCCAAACTCCACTCCCTAAATATATATATATATATATATATATTCCTTGTTACTTTCTATAGTAAATTCTTCCAGTCCTTACAGAATCATAACTACTCTACTTTGTAATCTGGTATAGATAGCTAACTTGATTAAATAGAGAAGAAGATGAAGTAGAAACTTAAAAGACACATCAACTATAACAAAGAACACATCTAATATAATTTTTCTATTGGGAAAGCAATAGTGCTCATAGCCAATCTGTGAAATTTAGTCTTGGTGCACTCCAGAGGGCCTCAGGTGGTGTCTCTACTTGGAGGAAGAAAGAAACAATCACTTCTGGCAGTGAGCAGGAAGGCAAGACCAAGGTGGAGAATATGGAAGAGAAGACAATCCTGCCATTGTATTGGTCAATATTATATGGGTTATTGCTAAATTGGAACATTATTGTAGTGGATTTTATCAAGTGATGTCCATATGTTATTTTTATGTTGAATCTCAGCAGATCACAAGAATATTGATTCTAAGTGATAGAAATACAAAAGAAAACATGTATTTCTTCAACTTTGCCCACTCTGGCAGATCCATTACAGATTTCCACCAATTTGATTATTTTGCCTCTTCTTTGATTAATTAATCAGCAAATCTCAAAAATGAAATTGAAATTGCTTAAGGTTTTTTTTTGCAAATTTTCCCATACTATAACTAGATATCTTTATTTAAAGAGAAATAAACAGCTAGATATCATGGTGACAGAGAGTAAGACAGAGTCAGGAAGCCCTTACTCTTCAAGTCTTGCCTCATTTATTAGCTATATGGCTCAGGACAATACATTTAACTTCTCTGACATAGTTTTCTCATCAATAAAATAGGGATAATAACAGTATCTATCTCACAGGGTTGTCATAAAGATTAAATGAGCCTATTAAAGATTAAAATTATACTAAGACTTTTAGGACACACTGGATCTTTGTACTTTGCAAACCTTAGAGTACTATGTAAATATTGGACATATTTATAAATATACATATAGATATAAAATCTATATGTATACATACATCTGTGTATGTCTGCATATATACATCATATATTCTCTATGATTTAGCTAAATCCATAAGCTTCTAATTGAAACAACAAAACTTGAAATAAACTGATTTTGTCCCATAATTGGGAAGTTTTTTCTTTTATGGCTTTAAATAGCTCTTGCCATTCTGTTGAAAACACTGTAAATTCATTGCTAATCTGTTTTCTGCACTACTTATTGACACCTTTATTATATAGGCTATTTATAGGAAAACACAATACATCCACTGATTGATTAAACATTTAATTTTATATCCTGAGCCAACAAGATGATACAGTAAGTAAAGCACTGAACCTGGAGTCAGTAAGCCCTGAATTCAAATTTTACTTCAGATATTTTCTAGCTTTATGACCCCAAGGAAGTTACATTAGCTCTTTCTACCTTAGTTAATTCATTTATAATATGGAGATAATAATGTTTATCTTAACTACCTTGTGTGAAAATTGTTTAATACAACTTTGTTCAAATAATATAGGAATGTGAACAAATATATTTTAAACAGACACATAGTTATTGATTTGAGGCAAGTCAATTAACCTCATTGAGCTTGAGTTTCCTTGTCTCATTAGTGTTAGATATTGGTGTTAGATGACCTTTAAAGTCTTTTCCAGCTCTGAATCAATGGTCTTACGATCTGAGTGAGAAGTAGTGCTAGAAGTACTAGACTTGCAATAAAAATGACTAAGGTTCAAAACTGGCCTTTAACACTTTCTAGCTCTGTGATCTTGAATAAGTCACTTAATCTTTCTCAACCTCAGAATCCCCAAGTATTAAGTAGTGATAAAAGTATCATTTGTACCATAGGATTGTTTTAAGGATTCAAGGAAATAATGTATTTAAAAGACTTTCCAAACTTTAAAGAACTATGTAACTGTCACTTATTATTATTCTTTGAACAGATATTAAGGTATGAAAAACAACCAGCCTGGTTGAACTGAATAAGAATCTAAAGGTTATAAAAAATTAGGAACAAGGCCCATAAACTGGGCAGTCACTGAATATGCTAAGCCCTGTTTTAATGAGGAAATGCAAAATTAAGACCAGACATTCATTTTAATAGGAAAATTGATTGCAGGGTAGCATTAAACATAGGAGAGATTTGTGCAATAAAAATGTGTTGAGTTTTCAGAAGGTGAAAAACAAATTTAATTTCTCTGGCAGTTAGGAGAATAAGTATGAGCCATTCATGCATTGCCTCCCTCCCTCCCTTTTCAAAGCTTCTGCCTACAGATTCTCCAATGGCTTTGCAAATGACTGAATCTGCTGGGAGGCCTCATTTGGTTCCTCAGATGTATTTCCTCATAAAGGAGCTATCGTCTCTAACAAAATCACTGCAAATTTTAAAAGAAAAATGAGAGGGAGAAGCATGTGTGCAATTCCCTACGAAGCTGAGAAATAAAATGCTCTCTCCTTAGATGCCCCATCAAGGGCTGCAAAATGGAAAATAATACATTTCAGGATTTTAGATCCCAGATGCCTTCACAGTTGGAGAGATGGAATGGTCTTGACTCAGACTCTTGAGAGAGTCTTTATGAAAAGAAAATCATCTTCCAAATGACATACCTCAGAGACTTACCAGCTGTGAGACCATGAACAAATCACTTGGCATGTCTGAACTTGTGTTTGTTTATCTTTAAGATGGGCATAATATTACCTATAGCATCTACCTTGCAGGGATGTTGTAGGCATTGAATGGGACAATGTACACAGAGTGTTTTAACAACCTGAAAATATCATGCAAATATCAAACAATTGTTATGGTTGTTATCATACAAATTATATTGTGCTTGGATCCTTACCTGTGAAAGAAACAATTATTAATAACCAATAATTTGGAGAGATCCAGAGTTATCCATTTTTTCTAAAGTCCTGATTTCAAAAGTACAGTTGCTTGAAGGACATTACTGGTAAAGAAGGAGGGAAATTTTCCAACTGACCAGTTCCAGTTTGTGGGCCAGCCCTCTCACAGAGTTTGTTGTTCATCCTTTGTTCTGGAAGAGGACCATGACATCAAAGAGGTGATGCCATGACATGCAAGTGAATTAGGTTAAGGAAGGACTGTGCAAGATCACCTGTCTTACTTTTCCCATTGGAACCATCTGAGTCCAGCGGACAGATATAGATCAGGATGACTGGAGATGACACTAGATGCAATAGGAAAACTTGGCCTTTCTTCCACCCTCCTTTCTTTCCTCCCTCCCTTCCTTCCTTCATCCCTGACTCAGATTGAATATAAGGAGCAATCATTTTTGCTTTGGCCAGAAACCCTGAGATTCTTCCTCTCACAGAGTTATTTATTTATTTAGAATTTTTTTTTGATTATGTGAAAGAAGACATTCTTTGCCTTAATTGCTACCCAGCCTTAATCACTGAGTGGGTGTGGCCTCAATCTGAGATCTGTAGAAGACCTTAGCTTAAAACAGTGTTTCCCAAACTTTTGACATATGTGTACACCTTGTATATTTTCTTAATGCTAAGTACTCCTCATCAAAAAAAGGATGTATTTTAATAACAATGAAAATATATTTATTTGTTTTTTTGGTACATTCACAAAATAATAATAAACAAAAAATAAAATTATTTATAATAAAATATAAATCCATGCCAGAGAGTTTGTTGCATGCGGAAAAAGAGCAATTGTTGGAATTGGCTTCAGATGGATTCTTGAAAAACAAACATAAGAAGTGTACTTTAACATTATCCTGGTTACAGATTCAACATGTGTATCCTGTTTTAACAGAAAAAGTTATGAAATACATCTTGCCTTTTCCAACTTCATATTTATGTGAAGTTGCTTTTTCAGCATTTGTAGACATTAAGTCAAAAAAAAGGAACACACTATTGGACGTGGAGCCACATCTCAGATTAAAATTAACAACCAGGGAACCAAATTATGACGATCTGTTATCTTAGCACAATTTCATCCTTCTATATAAAAATAATCAAAATCAGTGGGACTTACTAAAGCACATAACAAACCTTTCCTATAAGAAAAATGTCACAAAAGCTAAAAATACACAGGCGCCTGGAGAAGCCACTAACTATTAATGGAGTAAGTTGTCTCTGTAATGAAGTGCGGTATATTCACGCCTGTCACACTGGACCATCTCACGCCTCACACGATTGTCTTGACTTGACTCATGAGAACTTAGGCACAACTAAGCACGGTGCAGGGCATATCCCTACCAAACTCGGGTGCAACGCGTACTCCCCCACCAAACTCTTCCCATACACCTGGGGGTACACGCACCACACTTTGGGAAATGCTGGCTTAAAAAGACCTAGGTCTACTATTGCATCCAAGGCTATGCCTAGTTGTTCTGATCTATATTTGCCCACTGGACCCAGATGGCAATTGTGAGAAACAAATTAGGGTTAAGTATCCACAGAACAGTTAAAATTCAATTCCTCAGAAACCTTGAGCAGACAATGAGATATATTGAAAAGCTAAGTTTCCATAGACTTTTGTAAGTTTCAAGGTAACATAAGAAAGATGTCTAGTCTAGAAACTGGTTTAAACTACTCTAAGATACCACTACACAGATTGGCTAAGATGACAGGAAAAAATAATGATGATTGTTGGAGGGGATGCGGGAAAACTGGGACATTGATGCATTGTTGGTGGAGTTGTGAACGAATCCAACCATTCTGGAGAGTAGTTTGGAACTATGCTCAAAAAGTTATCAAACTGTGCATACCCTTTGATCCAGCACTGTTACTACTGGGCTTATATCCCAAAGAGATTATAAAGAAGGGAAAGGGACCTGTATGTGCATGAATGTTTGTGGCAGCCCTTTTTGTAGTGGGTAGAAACTGGAAACTGAGTGGATGCCCATCAGTTGGAGAATGGCTGAATAAATTGTGGTATATGAATATTATGGAATATTACTGTTCTGTAAGAAATGACCAACAGGATGATTTCAGAAAGGCCTGGAGAGACTTACACGAATTGATGCTGAGTGAAATGAGCAGGACCAGGAAATCATTATATACTTCAACAACAATACTATATGATGACCAGTTCTGATGGACCTGGCCATCCTCAGCAATGAGATCAACCAAATCATTTCCAATGGAGCAGTAATGAACTGAACCAGCTACGCCCAGAGAAAGAACTCTGGGAGATGACTAAAAACCATTACATTGAATTCCCAATCCCTATATTTATGCCCACCTGCATTTTTGATTTCCTTCACAAGCTAATTGTACAATATTTCAGAGTCTGATTCTTTTTGTACAGCAAAATAACGTTTTGGTCATGTATACTTATTGTGTATCTAATTTATATTTTGATGTATTTAACATCTACTGGTCATCCTGCCATCTGGGGGAAGGGGTGGGGGGTAAGAGGTGAAAAATTGGAACAAGAGGTTTGGCAATTGTTAATGCTGTAAAGTTACCCATGCATATAACCTGTAAATAAAAGGCTATTAAATAAAAAAAAAAAAAAGAAAAGAAAGAAACTTGTTTAAACTGACCAAGTTGAAGGACCTGGAAAAAGCTTTTATTTATTGCACTTGCTTAATAAACCTCATGCATATAAGCAGACAAATACTACATAGAATTAGAACCTCATTAACACAACATGGGATGTAAGATGACAGACGGGGAACAGGTTTAGGAGTAGCATGTAAGAAATGATGTAACCCTAAGGAAAACTAACCAATTGATTCTTTGGGAGGAAGGAATTCTGACAAACTAACAACATAAAGTTTATTTGCTTCTGTACCTAGTGCTCCCTCTTCCCATTAGAGAGTCAGATCCTGCTTCTGACCAGAAATGTCCAATTTCTCTGGACTTTCTCTCTCAATAAAGTTTCTTTGTTACCCAATTTTCAGAGTCTGCTTGTTTCTAACATTCTGGAGGGTAAAATGAGGCACTTGATCTTGCACAGCCCTTTTTCACTTAAATAAAATTCACTTGCATATCATGGCTCACCTCCCTGATGTCATGGTACCCTTCAGAAAAGAAGGACAAACAACAACTAATAATGAGGTTGGGTTAACTTTCCTAACACTATTGTTGAGACACACCCAGTTAGAGAAGCCACTGCACTCTTCTCAGGTTTGAGTAGGGATAAAATTTTTAAATAAATTGTCTAATGTTAGATGTAACTTAGAAATAATAATCAAAGTTCAATTGACCAGGTTCAACCCCTCATTATAATATTAGGTCTCTCATTAATTGTTAATCAATCAAAGTTGAATCAATTGCCACCCTCAGGAAACTGTGAGACCATTAGCCATGCTTGCTTTTGGCATTCGAGAGTACCACTGGCCCTTTTATTTAAAATGTTGGCTTATTACTAAAATGCTTAAATTGCCCAGAAATTGTCTCTCAAATTTTTAAAAATGTCACACCTGTCAAAACTCAGGGAAACAATATATTAAATGTACTTTCTGCCCATAGGTATAATTAGGGCAGTAAAATCAACTTTGAGCCAAAGTATGAGAACATGCTGATTGATATAAAGGGCACTTCCATCATAACCTTAAGGCAAAAATCAATCTGTAGGATCAGGGACTTAGAGCTGAAAGGGATCTTAGATACCAATTAGCCCAGCCACCACATTTTATAAATGACAAAATGAGGGTCATGGAGGTTAAGTGATTTGCCCAATCACACAACTAGTGTAGCAGGACTGAAACTTAGATCTTCGTGATTCCAAGTTTAGAATTCTATCTGCTTTGCCACTTAGATCCTAACATGTATGTATGTATGTGGGGGGGGGGGAGAGGAGAGGGAGGAAGAATTTTGAAAAATAGCTTTTTTTTCTTCTCTTCAAGTAAACAGGGTTATACTTCTATTATTTATCACAAAGCCTTATTATGAGATTCCAGTAAGATAATATATGCCAACAATTTTATAAATCTTAAAAGTCTATATAAAAGGGGACTTGCTATTACTTGTAGGTTTTAGTTGAGGTGTTTTTTCATTTCTGATTGTCCTATATCTTGCAATAATAATAAGAGAAGCTATTTTTCATTTTCCTAAATCTTTGGGACCACTAGAATTGGGGGCAGAGTGGTAAAGAGTTCCCCTAAAGAGGTTGAGGATTGGGAATATCCAGAGAAAGTACTGATATTAAATTGCTATGTAGAGGTGAGTAAGGAGAATTGATTTTAATTGCTGACCTGCCTACTGGACATCCTGGCAAACTTTAGGGAAAAGAGAAGTGAAACCATGGATTTGAGTAGCTACAAGGGAGGGTATGAGATCTTCTGCTAGGACTCAGTCTATTGGTTTGTTACCTTTAACCCAGGGCTTATGATCCCTGGTCAATTCTATTGGATCCCACTGATTTATGCCTAGGGTGGATTAGCTTTGGGTGAGGAAAAAAAATGGAGGTTATCTATTGTAACATTTCAGAAGGGTTCGGGGGTTTCAGTGATCTGACTATTTCCAGAATGGATTCATATTTCTATCCAAGATTGAGTCTTGCTCCTAATCACGTCCTTGGTCAAACAAGAAACTTTTTAGTCTCTTTGAACCTAAGCCAAACCTTGAAATGTATTGTCTGATACAAATCTTCAAAAATCTAAGAGAGAATTCTCGTTTTCAGTGTAGGAAAATGGATGAGAAAGCATAAAGTTTCCTAGATCCTCTTGAGTGAGAACTTCATTTTTAAAAAATGACTTCCCAGATGAGAGTTATATTTAAATGATAAGTATATATAACATGCGCACACATATTATATACACTTTGTATATATATATATGTATATATAAAATGCTAAGTGTATATACATATATATATTTCCTATATATTTCACATATATTTCCCAAAGGTAATTAAATTCCCAAATAATTTAGGATTATTTATGCCTCTGTTCTCCTTCCAGAGTTTTCTCAATGTTTGACATTTCCTACTCTCCATTATTGTAAAATGAGAAAAGTTTTGAGCTGTGAGTCAATTGATCTCCATTCTCTTTAATGACTAACTCTGTGATCTAAGATGAATTAATTAGTTCACATCTGTGAGCCTCAAGTAAATGGGATTATACTTCTATTATTTATCACAAAGCTTTATTATGAGATTCCAGTAAGATAATATATGTAAACCGTTTTATAAATCTTAAAAATCTATATAAATGAATTTATTATTACTTGTAGGTTTTAGTTGAGGAATCTTTTTAATTTCTGATTGTCCTATATCTTGCAATAAATTGAGACTTCTTTCAGTACATGAACCCCATTGTTTTGGTCTGTCTCTAGGACCTAAGCCAGTGCTTTTTTTTTTTTTTTGTCTGACCTCTTGAGAGTCCTAAACTCAAGTGCCCAACAATAAAAAATCAGTAAATGATATCCAAAGAACAGTTTGAACAAGTAAATATGTCTTTTAGTGTATCTGCTGTAATAATAATTGCTAGTATTTATATAGTGTTTTAAAGATTGAAAAGTACTTTAGAAATATTATCTTGCTTTATCCCTGCAAAAACTCTATAAAATAGGTACTATCATCCCCATTTTAAGATGAGGAAATGAGACAGAAGTTAAATGATTTGCCCAGAGTCATACACAGAGTGAGTGTCTAAGGCAGGATTTGAATGCAGTTCTTGCTAATTCCAAGTCCAGTGCTCTATCCATTGCCACCTAATTGCATAATGAATAGTCACAGAATCTCTTAAAGAGTATCACCCCAAGAAAACTTGCCTGCTAACACTTTAATTAAAAGTTTCTCAGATACATGGTTGTAACTCAAGTCTCAAATCTCATTGGTATGAGACTCTTACCTCATTGGTGAAAATAAAGCATTCAATGTCCCATATTTTCATAAAGAGCAGAGTTGGTGAGTTCTAGAGAGAAGAGACACCTGGTCTTGTGGCTTTCCATCCGAGAGAAGATGCACCATTCCAAGCTCTCTTTAGGTCATTGAAAGGAGAAAGACTCTAGAAAGAAGGTGATATGTGGAGGATCTGGAATTTCAAGCAAGTCACTATTCTTAGCTTACATACAACAGACCAGGAATTTTCCCATGGATGAGATCTAGGACTTAGGTCTCTCTGTGTCTCTCTGTTTCCTTCTGCCAGTCTATCACATCATTCTCTCTCTCTCCCCTCTTCTTTTTCCCCCTTTCTCTTTCTCCCCCTCTCTCATTTGAATTGAGTTATCTCAAACATATAGTTATATCACATATACTTCATTCACTCTGTATATCATTTGGTATATATATTTAGGTCTACTTTCTTTAATTTCTATTTGCTATTGGTTTCAATAAATGGGTTTATATGCTATGTGTATTCATTGTGGAAGTGACATCTGATGGGAAAAGAATCAAACTTTGGATATATACTTTGGGATTCTCCTCCATTAAGGAATAGTGAGCAGGAGTACAACTTGAGCCTAATAATTATTTCCCCTAGATTAACACTATTTAAAGGAGTAGATAGATATAATTCCAGCCTGGTACCCTGTATCTCTGAGGACAGTTGAGTGGCTCTGGATGAATATTCTGTTTCCTCTCCTGGCAGGACTCAAAGTCTCCTTTAGAAAAGAGAGGTGGTGGGGAACAAGCCTCTAAAGAGATGTTATTACTTCCCCGTGAGCTATGGGGTCAAGCTCTTCATCTTGAGAGACCTATGTGGACACATATATCCCACATGGGTAAAACAACTGTGTACACACACATACACAAACATACATACACATGTGCACATGCACATATATTTACACATTTTATTCATTTGAAAAATGTAACAATGCATACTCAAAGAGATTATTCTATCTTTTGTATTCAAAGATTCATTAGGTTGTGAAAATTATAAATAAAAAAAAAATTTGGCACATTTTATATTATAGAAGTGAGATTAATAAATCTTTATCAAATGAGTGAAAAATATAAAAGTGAACTGAATATTCAAATTATACAATAGACAAACATTTACTCTTTTTATTTGTCAAGAATTTAAGAAAGATGAAATAGGTTTTTAATATTCAACATTTCTGTCTCTAGAATATTAATTATAGATTTAGAGTTCTCTAATTCCATTCTATTTATTTTGTACACATATTAATCACATCACTGATGGCATTTTGTGTTGTGTTTTTCATCTGTGCCTTTGTTTAGTTATGAGGGCAATAAAATAGCTTTATAAAAAGAGAATTACATACAGTGAAGATGGAATAAAAGAAAATTAACAGGAAAGAGGCCTCAAAAGCTATAAATTTATTTTATAATTATCATCATAACAGAGTATAGAGCTTGCCCTAACTTTATTCTTTGTAACTTTACCCAAAAGAATAAAAGTGATGTATATATATACATACATACATGTACACACATATACATGCACACATATCATAAGATCCTATTTAAATTAAATAAAGTAAATATTCTGGGAAATCTTTGTCACTTTGTACAGGAACTGAAATATTGTAAAAAAAAAAAAGTTAAAATTTTAAAAATAGCAAATAAAGTACTATACCCATAGCCATTAAGCACACATTTATTCAGTTGAAAGTTTCATGGATAACAGACAAGTAGTCTTCCTCTGTAATAAAAAAAATTGGTGTGGTCAAGTGTTTAAAAGGACAAGCATGACCAATGTTAAACAAATCAATTTTAATGAAATATTTACATTAATTTATTTCATGTCATTTGATATAATACCTAATAAATGTAAAGTATACACTGTCAAGCATACATGTCTTAATTATTAATTGGTTGATACTTTAAAAATAATGCTATGTCATAAACATCAATACACCAAAAATATTCACATATATACAATACTGTATTCGTTAAAATATGATCTCTAAAATGAGATCTTTTTCAAAGGAAAATATATGCAAAGAAAAATAATCCTAAAAAAATTATTGTAAATATTTACTTTGAAAGATGGGGTTTCTTTTTACATTCTTTTATTTCAAATAAAGATGCTTTATTCAAATTTATCATCTTTTTATCTTTTCTTTTGCTGTCATTCTCATTTTATCATTTTACTACTATCTATTGTACTTAAAAGACAGCATAAAACAATAACAACAACAAACCAAACCAAAGCTGTTCATTTCAGGAAATAGTCTTTCCCACACAGGTGAAATAAACTGGCAGAGAAAATCCACTAATTGCTTTTTAATTTTTCCACCTGGTTTGTGGTTATGTCTGCATTACAAGAGCAAATAAAATACTGCCTTCAGAGGTTGTTTTGAAGGACTTATGCTCTGAAACACTGAAGACGTTTAATTGAGACATCATGTCACCAAGAGGTTACCTACACGGTGCAGAGAATAGAGAAGTGGGTTTAGAATTAGGAAGATATTCAAATCCAGCTGCAAACATTCACTAGCTGTGTGATCCTGAGCAAGTCACTTAACCTCTGTCTGCCTCAACTATCTCAGCTGTGAAAGGGGGACTAACAATAGCATTTACCTCTGAGGGTTATTGTGAGGATCAAATAAGATATTTGTAAAGTTCTTAGCACAGTTCCTGGCATACAGTAGGTAACTTTAAAATGCTCATTTCCTTCCTTCCTGAAAATTTTGACCAAATCTATTTTAATGAAACAATATATTTATTCACTTTACAAGCAAGGTGTCCTCTAAATGCATCTATCTTTAGCATTGCCCTTTTTCTGAAAATATGTCAGGTTTTTCACTCCATGTCATAATCAGTTAGTCATTAATTCAGCTATAATCCAGTGTCTTGTTTTAACAATTATTTCATTGGGATTGTTTCATTTTCCTTTCTGTTTTTTACTTGTGTGTAGGCACTATCTTGTTTTCTTGAATTTGCATTCAATGCAGTGCTGGACATATTATTTTAGAGTTAATAAACATGCTTTTATCTCTTATCCATCTACCTAGTCATTGATTTTTCAGGTATCTATCCATCTATTTTTATCTATCTATACATTCATCTCTCCTTATCTATTTAATTATCCAGTAATTTATTTAATTAATATTATTTACTTATTTATTTAATTAATATTACCTATTACCTAATAATAAATGAGTATTACCCAGAAGAACATGATGGGTATGAGCAGTCTGCAATATATAACCAATAAGGAACTCTAAAGAACAAGAGGAGTAAAAATGTCAAGGAGGAATTGTTTGCTAGGAATATAGATGATCTGGTCACATGACAAGAATGAGAGATGACTGATAGACAGCCATACTGTTCCAACAATAGCCTTGTAATGCCAGAAGAAAGTGAAGATCTCTAGGACATTAGGTGGCCACCCTATGGTGAATTTATGAGTGGACATGGTTAAGAATTACATAGGATTGGCTGTTACAACTGAATTGTGATCAAGTCAATTGGATCCCAAACCCATTATGGTAGTTCATTATTACTTAATGCAAGTGATTAATGTAAATATTAAATAATGGTTAATCACAGATCCCTGAGGCATGCCACTAGAAACTTCCATCCAAGTTTATTTAATTAATGACTATGCTTTTGCTCTGGCCATCCAAGCATTCCAAATTCATCTAAATGACTACCCTATATGTCTCCATTTTTGTACTTCCCATACATATAGCACATACACACACACACACACACACACACACACACATGCGCACGCCAAATGCTTTGATAACATGTAGATAATATATGCATAGCATTCTTTTGACAATATAGTTATGTTTAAAGGCATAGTATGAAATGTTACATGGTGAGAACTGAGTATTAAGAGATTATTATGGCATCTGTGTACAGGTTAGATTAAAAAGGAAAAAGAAAGGAAAGAGAATGGAAACAGGAAGGCCATTTAGAAGGCTATTTCAATAGTCCAGGCTACAAGTATTGTGACTTCTATTATATTCAGAGCCATTGCCTGTCATCCTGATCAATGTCTTGCCACTGGACTTGGATGACTCTAGGGAAAGAGTAGGACTGATGACTTTGCACAGCTTTGTCTCACTTAAATCCAATTCATTTGCAAGTCAAGATATCCTCCTCCTGATGTCATTGGTCCTCTTACAGAAAGAAGATCAAACAACAATAACAATTGTAGACCTATACTAGGTTGGTGGGCATGATTATAAGTATCTTTTGATTGAATTTTGGGGAAAAGGAGCATAGGACAAAAAAAGTCAATTTATTTCTCCAAAATGTTAAGCCTGAATAACTAAGAATTTGTTGTTGATCATAATCATGAATAAAGAAGTTGAAAGTGTAATGCTGGAGAAACTGAGGCAACATAGAGATTTACAGGGGTCCTCAAACCACACCACGGGCCAGATGCAGCAGCTGAGGTCGATTATTCCCCTCACCCAGGGCTATGAAGTTTATTTAAAGGCCCACAAAACAAAGTTTTTGTTTTTACTATAGTCCAGCCCTCTAACAGTCTGAGGGACAGTGAACTGGCCCCCTATTTAAAAAGTTTGAGGACCCCTGGATTAGAGAGTATTTAATGTTTATTTGAAAGGGAGAGATTTACTGGGACCAAATGGATCCATGGTTTGGTCCCAGGCCTGAATGAGACTCTCGTCTCTAAGAATCCAGCAAACAATGTGAGAATCCAGCAAACATATATATACACCTTGTTCAGATACGGGGGTAGACAGAGGTAGGGGCAGAGTCAGAGCACTGAGAACAGGAACTAACAATCCCATTCTGACAGGGTCAGGGGGAGGCATGGGGGACATCTGATAAATTGGGATTACAGAATGGGGAGAGGCACTGAACATTCTGATGATGTCTAAGATAGAAGGTTTTTCTCCTTATCTAGATCCTCATGATTAGGAAAGAGGGGTGGCTGAGCAAAGCAATTAGAAACTGAGGCACTCAGGAAAAGTGAGGCAGGACAATTTAGCGAAACTAAGTCAGGATAATTAGGGAAACTGAGTCAGGATAATAAAAGAGAACTGTGGCACAACAAAAGGAGGGAGATACTTAGTAAGGAGGGATGATAAGTTTAGAAGCAAACATATTAAGTTTGACATGCATGAGGGTGGTTGAAGTAAGAGTGCTGAGCTGATGCTGAATGTGAGAGATCTGGTGGTATTTGAAATTATAGGATTTAGCAACTGGGTGTTTCTATGAGGAGTGTGGGGAAATAAAGGGTCAAAAAAGATCTATATCAATCTGTGGGCTTCCACTCTCACTAAAATATCTCAAAGATATTTAGTAAAAGGGTCCTCAGTTGCATTTGTCATCATCATATTATCTTTGTTTAAAGAATTCACTGTTGTGAGCTTGCTTTATCAAGGATACAAAAAAAGAAGACAGCCTGTTCCTGATTAAGTGAGGAGGAGGAACAGCAGCTATGACAACACAAACTGGAGAATCCAAGGCAGAGAATCCACTGAAAGCTGACAAAAAAGATTATGGCAATGATCTGGTTTCTCAGTCTCATTCTTTCTCTATCTCCCTTTCCCTGTTGATATTATGGGCTATTGTATAAGCAGAGCATGAAACATGAGTATTATTGAATATCTGGAAATTTCTAGGTGATACCATAGTGCATGGAACACCAGGTACTGGAATCAGAAAGACTTATTTTCATTATTTCAACTCTGACCTCAGACACTTATTAGCTGGGCCAATCATGTAATACTATTTGCCTCAGTTTCCTCATATGTAAAATGAACTAGAAAGGAAAATGGCAAACTGCTCCAGTATTTTTGCCAAGAAAATGCCAAATAGAATCATAAAGAATCGGACATGACTAAAAAAATAAGAAAAATGGAAATTCCTAATATTGGCCTTTTATGGACAAGTAATCTTTAGAGGAGAGATGGGATGGTTGGTAAGGAAGGAGTATCAGAGTGGGATAGGTAGACAACAGAAGAATCCGTATGTAGCCTCTGGAAAGTGAAGTAGATTGGCTAATATCCTACACTTCCTGTTTCTATGATTAAAGTAAGTTAGGTAGGACCCTAAAGCTGAGAAGCATCTTTGAAATTCTGTCTCTGTTACCTTATGACCTCATCTATCTCTATTGGATGCAGTAGAAAGAAATCATGTCTGGAACACAGATTAAAGGGCTGATAGATGAAACTAGGAAATGGGGAGGATAACTTCTTATTAGTAGAAATAAAACAGGAAGAATGGTTTTGGAGGAAGATAAGTTTATACATGTTGAGTTTGAGGTATTTGAATGTTATCTAGGTATAGTTACGCAGCATTTAGTTGCAAATATAGAAATGGAGCATTGATATAGGGGAAGGAAAGTAAAGATAGAGATTTGGGAGTCATCTGCATAGACTTTATAGATTTAGAGTCAAGGATCATTGATTTCAATTTATTTAGATAATCAAATTAGAGGAAGAAGTGATGTAAGTCTTGTTAAATTTGAATTTGAATAAGATTAAAATTAAGTGGAAAATGTTTAACAAAATAAATAAAAATACAAATCAATATAATTTGTGGCTTTCTAAGACACTATGTGTGCCTGTAGTGATTTATTCCTATTTGATTCTAACTTAGTCCAATTCCATCATTTTACAGATAACGAAATAGGACACAGAGAAGTTAATTGAATTGCTCATGGATCATATTTGGCTAAAAAGAAGTAGTAACCTTGGAGGGATGATTGATAAAATACTTGTTATATCAACTTGAAAGAAAATATTTCAGGTTTGAGTAGATTTATACATAGAGTGGGTATATGAAGGACTCAATAACTGCAACAAGTTCTAAGTGATTCTATCATTATCAAAGTTTTATTTTTTCTTTTGTTCAAATAAGAGAGAAGAAATAGATAAATTAGATACTATGTCATTGGCTGATAGAGCCTGAATCCATGAAACTGAAGTATGGCTTCCTCAAGAAGACAAGTTGAGAGAGGAGATCATGAATCCAGAGTAGAGTCTTAGAGGTCTCTCACAATTGATTTTATCTAACTTACACAAGTATCCTGGCTGAATGACTAACACTGAATTTGATGCCTGCTATGGGATAGGGAAGCAGCTGGAGAGGATGAGTGGGAGAAAGATCTCATCTAGCTTCATATATCACTAGAAGGAAATGAAGTTTGAGCTCAGCAAGGGCCCTTATCTTTATTCATCCTGCTGCTGAAGGCCAATGTTTAAATAACCTCTGATTTTCAGAAATTGAGAGGAAAGTATTTTTACATGATTTTTAGAAAAAGTGGATTGACTTTATCTAGTGATTTAGTTTTAATGACATCCTAAGATATTTGACAGTCCATTGTTATTGAAACTATTACAAACCTAATGGAGATATTTTCAATGACTAATCTACCAGACTAAAAAAGACTCACTTATGAAGTACTATCATCTACCTTTCCTACCTTGTGTTTTTATAGTATTTTCTATTTCCAGAATCCAACCTGGAATTGTCCCTTTGTAACAAGTAGCATTGTGAAGTGCTCTTGAAAGGTAAGCTATTATTTACTAGAGATTATGTTTTATTTATCTTTGAATCTCTCCCAGCACCTGGCACCATGTGGTATCCCTTCTAAGCACTTAATTCACGTTTATTGAATTGAATTGAATACTGCATCATGCTTTGTCCTTTCTTGATTCAATATCTTCTGGCTAAAGATTCTATCAGAAAATTCATAGTGCTCCTGGGGATTCACATCTCAGCTTAAGCTAGAAAGGGCACAGCCATAAACATGACACACTTTTTCTAATTCTGATAATTAATCTCAGCCATACAAGTTGGCTTCTTTGCTCCTGTACATGAGACTCATTCCCTCTCTGAAAGTTATCTCTACTACCCTAGTGAAGAGGATTGTAGTATACTGACATTTGTTTGACTGCCTCCTCATTGATTTTTGTGGTTGTTTGTTCGGTGGCCAAATCAATAGTTAATGAAGTCAGCAATCCTCAGGTCCAATATTGATTTTTAGTGGGGGAAAATCAATTAAAAAGATCTTTATCATAATTTTGCTTTGCACTTAGCACATAATCTAGATTTTCACCAAATGTATTCCCCTATATACTCTTCTATGGGACAACTTCTAGAATGGTTAGCATATGTGGCTGACAATGCATAAAACAATAGTTCTAAAAATAGGACACTGAAAGATAGAAAATAGGAACTGCAACTCCAGGAAAGTGAGTTGCTGCTTGATGAGATACAGCTGAGCCAGGCCAAGTAAAAAAAAATGAAAGTGACCTAAAAGCACAGAGAGCAGAAAGGTCTCAGAAGGAGAAAGACTCATTTTCAAGGTGGAGGAAAAAATGTCTTCCCAAGAGGAAGAAACACAGAAACAATCCTTTTTATTCAAAGAAAAAATGCTTTTTGTATCAAATAGGGAAGTTGAGATGATTCTATTACCTTTCTATTCTCCAATGCATTCATGATTACTGAAAGAAAAGGCTCAAAGTCTATTTACCTAAGCAGAGTGTCTCTCCTCTTCTCTGATAAGTAAATACTAAAAACCCAGATTCTCATGATTTAAGGAAACTTTGGAATGACTCCTTGGGAATCAAGAACATTTCTTCAAATGACATTTCAATTATTTAATTTTATTTAATGACAAATTAAGTAGTAATCTGAGATTGCTAAAGAAATAGACTAATATTGAAAGCAGACTATTAGCTAAAAAGATCGACTTACCTAAAGATTTAATGCATTATTTAAAAGAAGGGTCAAAATAAGTCATGTTGGTTTAAAGAGCAAAAACCAATGTGACAGATGTTAGCCACAGGGCTTCTATCAAAGGATCAAGTTAATTTTATAGTCAGTCATAGAAGAAGAAAGATGAGAAGGAGAAAACTGAAAAATGTGAAGTCCTTGATTTTACCTACTATGAAATTATAGTTCCCTACAAGTCCTTAGGGAAAAAAGCAAATTAAAACTAAACATCAGTGCTCTTATACGGCATTGTTTGAAATTTTCTTAAATGCAAAGTTATCTATTTTTCAATGTTATTTTGAACAGGAAAAGTGTTCTACAATTGATCAATGAATATTCTAATAACTTTCCTGACTCTGGAAAAGTTTCCACCAGACATATTCAAAAGAAAAATAGAATCTTGCACATATTTTTTTTTTTCTTCCTTTAAACTTGTACATTTTTAGGATAAGTTTACTTTTTCAGGGTAAATATAAAATTTTAAAATGTACAATAGATTCTTATGTTTGGGAAGGACATCATATTGACAAGGGGAGCTCCAAAACTCTTTCTCTTTCTCTCTCTCTGGCTTTGGGGGTGAGCCATGAGGTAAAGCACTTGAGAAGCTCCTTGAAGGAGAGAGTCTAGTTGAACCCTGCCTCTGTGAAAGACCCCCCCAGGGAATCAAGATAAAGAGGTTTTATTCTGTTATCTAGGTGGGACTGGTTGAGTACCACTCCTACTTAGCCAAAGCTGGAGATTCCAAACCTATTGAGTTGGAAATTAGCCCAGAGACACTCATTCAATTCCAAGATTTTTTATTCTGATGCCAGCTCAAACTGCTCCCAGCCCCCATCAAGAGCAACCCTCAGTTTCTAGCCAAGGTTTCAATTATAAAAAGAGCCAATTTGGGTCTCAGTCTTTTCAGAAGACCTAATATGCCATACCAAGGAACCTCTCTCTTCCCTTGGACTAAGCTGCAACCCTTTGCCCACTGAAATGATATTTTCTTTCAGTGTTACTTCCACTTTATCTTATCTCTCTATTTCTCTAGCAAGTCTTTATTCACTTTCTCTGCTACAGGATTTCTCTGCTAGAAACTCTCTCTGCCAGGACTCCTCCACTAAAAACTTTATATCTCTCAGCTGGGACCTTGCCACCAAGGAATTCAGTCTTTCTAGCAAAGGCTGACTTCCCAATGCCAATAATAAACTTCTTTTTGCCAGTCTAGCTTTTCAGGTTTGTAAATTCTTTTACAAAGGACCTCTGCACCTACCAAAGGGGTTCCCACAACTCCCTGCCCTGTTCTGAATCCTAGGGTAATCGAGGGGACCCTGCACCAAACCTCATAATTTGGGGACACAACCTCAAATCTCTTCAATAGGACATCAAGAACTATTTCCCTTATACAGAATCCCTTCTACAAAATCCCAGAGAGACAGTTTCTGCTTAAACAAATTCTCCAGGGACAGTGAATTCACCATTTTATGTGTCAGCCAATTGCATTACCATACAGTTCTATCTTTTGGAAAAATTAATTGTTTCATTATTATATTGATATGACAAAATAAAATAAGTCTAATTTCTCATTTCCATATGACAACCTTTTAAATACTGAATTGTTCAGTCATTTTTCGGTTGTGTCTGACTCTTTGTGACTCCACTTGGGGTTACAGGAGTGATTTACCGTTTCTTTCTCCAGTTCATTTTACAGATGAGGAAACTGTGACAAATTGGGTTAAGTGTCTTGCCTAGGGTAACACAACTAGGAAGTATTTCAAACTGGATTTCAACTCATGGAGATGAGTTTTACTGACTTCAAACCCAGTACTTTATCTATCCAAGAGAACTATGTAATTCTTTTTTTCTTGAGACTAACCCATTCTTCAAGCCACCTGGTTTTTGGTCCCTTAACCATGTTGGTTATCCTACTTTGCGTGCTTTCTAGTTTTCCAATGTGTCTTTTAAAATGTTCTGCATCCCCAGAATACGACAAACTACTTTAGCTCTCTTATCAACACAAAGTACAGTGGGCTGTTACTGCCTTTAACATAACCCTAAGACTATCTTAAAACTTTTTTAGTAATGAAAATTTAGAGGTCTTTTGTACTTGAACTGCTGACAAGCTTATGTATCTCCCAAATTATATTTGTGTGACTGGTATTTTAAGTACAAAATTAGGTTGTGTGGTTCAGTAAAAAGAGCATTGTCCCTGGAGTCAAATCCCGTATCTGAGAAAAAGTATGTGTGTGACACATGGCCATGTCATTTAACTTGTCTGAATCTCAGTTTCCTCATCTTAAAATTATTTAGTTTTACTAGATAACCTGAGATTTCTTCCAGATCTATGAACCTATACTCCTATACTTAAGTCTGTTGAGATCAAATTTATATTCTGAGTTTTTCATGCAATATATGTTTTCCCTCCAAGATTTGTGCTATCCATAAATTTGATAAGCATGATAATTTTTTAATGTAAAAAACATATTGAGTAGAAAAGAATTAGAGTCAGACTCATGGCATGCAACCAGAGACATGGCACTCTTCAACCAGCTATACATCCATGTCATTATTGAATCATTTTCAATTGTGACTTACTCTTCATGATCTTATTTGTGGTTTTCTTGGCAAAGATACTAGAATAAGTTGCCATTTCTTTCTCCAGCTCACTTTACCATTGCCATTTGAGACAAACAAGGTTAAGTTATTTGCCCAGGGTCACACAACTAGAAAGTGTTTGAGGCCGAATTTAAACTTGGGCCTTCCTGACTCTAAATTCTGTGGTTCTATCCACTGTACCACTTAGTTACCTTCACATTCACATAACTACAATATTGGGTGGCATTTGTATGGTATTTTAAAGTTTATGAGGTGATTTCTTTAGAAACATTAACTTTAACATGTTTCTATCTAGTTCCCATTTCTCTATCTTGTTCACAAATGCAGGATCAAAAACTTTTACAAGTTCTTTATTGACATTACAAATCTAATTCTTACTTCTTAAATCCAATTTACATAGGCAATTCTAGGCTGGAGCTGACCATGACTTTTCTCATCTCTTATATTTCCTCCAATTCTTGTTAAATGTGTATACAGATTTTAAATCAGTACACACCATAAACCTTGAACCAGCAGAGACCTAGGAACAGCCTGCTTTCACTAGTCAATACAAAGATATAAAGACCTAGAATCAAAGAACTTAAAATGCTGCAGATACATTATTTCTCCTAACCAGAACCATTGTTGTTCCTACACTCAATCCACTCTTAATACATTGCAATTTTAGACTGGCTTGATCCAACATAAAACTGCTTCCTTCCTACTGTGAATCACTTAAATACTGATAGAAAGTATTGATGACATCATTATACACTTAAGCTTATAGTTCTAGAAATGTAAAAGATGTCAAAATAGATCCAGTCCAAGATTCTCATGTTGCAAATGAGGAAGTTCCCTACACTCTCCAAAGTTTCCAATAACTTTAATCGCCAAAACCAATGGCCTTTACTCAATCTTCATCCTTTTTTATTTGTCTGCAGTTTTTAATATTGTTGATCACTTTCTTATCTTTGACACAGTTCTTTCTGCATTTCTGAGACATTACTTTATCCCAGTTTTCCTCCTACCTGAATGACCCCTTCTTTCCTGGATTTTCAATCAGATACCACTTTCAAACTGTGGGAATGCATAAAGGCTCTGCCCTTTAGGGGTACTTTTCCCATTCTGCTCAATAATATTTCACTTAGTGGTCTCATCAGCAAACAATTCAATTATAGTGTCTATGTATATACAATTCTGAAATTTGCCTATTCAACTCTGCAGGTTCACATCTTCAGCTGTTTATTAAATGCCTCAAACTGATGATATTTTAAACCTACACTCAAAACTGAACTTATTATTTTCTTCTTAAACCCTCTCTTCTTCGTTTCTTCATTACTATCAAAGGCACTGTACTTTCCCCAGTCACTTGGACTCACATACTAAATGTCATCTTTTTCCCCCTGAGACAATTGGGGTTAAGTGACTTGCCCAGGGCCACATAGCTAGAAAATGTTAAGTATCTGAGATCATATTTGAACTCAGACTCTGCTTACTTCAGACCTCTGTGCAACCTAGCTGTCCCCAAGTCAGATTCTATTTGATACAGTATCTATTATGGTTGTTACAAAATATATTTTTAGGTAAGGCTTCTTATAGTAATTAAGGTCTCATCATGTACAGAAAAGCCCTTTAAAATATTTTGCAATTTAGTTATCCATTTTCAAGTAAAAGGCAAAGATACGGTAAATGGCAATTTATAGCAATGTTGCATATTTTGAAGGTGTTGTTTAATATGTCCCTATCTCTTGTCTGACAACGCCAAAAACTCAACTCATATCTGTTTGATTTCTCTGCCTGAACTCCAGTGTACCTTCCACTCAGCTACCATTGTATTTTTTCTAAAATGCAGGCCTAAATTCATAAGTTCTAGTGGCTCCTGTTACTTCTAGGATCAAATATAAAATTCTCTGTTTTGGCTTAGTATGCTCTTCATAACCTTGCTATATTTCCAGTCTTCTTACCCCATATTCCCCTCTACATACTCAATGATATAGTATCACTACCTTCCTTGCTGTATTTCATACAAGTCACTCCTGATTCCAGTCATTACTTCCCTCTTTTCCATTTCCTGTTTTTTTTTTTTTTCCAAGTCTCAGCTAAATGATTATTCTCTACAGGAAACCTTTCTCATTCTTTCTTAATATTATTGCTTTCTCTCTGAAATTATATTCCATTTATCCTGTGTTTATCTTTTTTTTTTTACACAGTTATTTGCATGTCCTCTCCTTTGTAAGCTTTTTTGAGGGCAGTAGCTTTTTTGTCTTTCTTTATATGGAGAGCAATTAGCATGATGCCTGGAACTGTGTTTAATAAATGTTTATTGACTTGATTGGAGGAAACTGAGACCCAAATTTAAGTTATTTAACCAAGGTCACATAGGTATTATGAATCTGAATTTAAGTTCTCTTACTTCCATTCCAATGCTTCTTCCACTATACCATATCAGCTGCCTTCCTAGCTCCAAGGATTATAGGAACATCCTATCATTTTTACCCTCTTCTATCTCTGGCTTCAAAGGGGAACCTTTCTGCCTACTCTCCTAACATTTATATTATGTCTACACATTCCTCTCATTTACAACGCAGATGATTATTTGAAAAAAAGCTAGGGATTGAAAAATAGAGAATATCTTAAAACGTTAAATGGCTTCCCAGACACCAATGATTGATAAGTGAAATGAAAAAGAGAAATATTATTAGAGAGTAAGCATTCCACTTTAGAGGCAAAAGGTCCTGACCAGAGGAATTTATAGAAGTAAAAACTGAAAACATTGTGTTGAATGAGTCTATGGAAGATATCTGCAGGATAAGTATAATTCTGCCTCTACATCTCAGACAGGGAGGGTCTCTGTATTTTTTTTTTTAAATTAACATTTGAGGTTACTTTCTTTCTTTCTTTCTTTCGCTATTGTCTTTTCTCTTCTGTCTCTCTGTCTCCTTCCTTCCTTCTTTCCTTCCTTTTATCTCACTTTTGCTTCTAAGAATGCCTGGTTTTCTTTAAAAATCAGTTTAAGCACTACCTCTTCTAAAAAGGCTTTTGTGATTCCTACAGAACTTATAGTTTGCATTTTTTTCACATAGTATATATACTTATAGTTTCACTTGTCTTCTCTTTGGGGGCATTATTTCTTTCTTTCTTTTTTTTTGTCTTTGAATATCTCAAAACTAAAAAAGAACTGGACACATAAAAGAATCCTCAAAAACATCTTCGGACAGTTCTAATTGTTAGGAAATTTGTCTTTTCATGAAGCTGAATTCTGACTCTTTGAAACTTCTAGTTCCTATTTTTTCTTTCTGGCTCCAAATTTTCTCTCTTAAATTTAGAAAATAGTTATTCTTCCCTGCTCCATTTTCAGCTCTTAATCTCTGACCTCAATGGATCGATATTAAACTAGAAGAAGGTTTCTAATTAAGTCCAAAGATTCTGTCTTTGGTCTAGTTACATTTTCTTATATGAACATACATAGATGGTATATTTATCAAATTTGCTGAAACTATAAAACATGCAGGAAGAAATAGATCATATATAAATTGGCAGTCACAATTCAAAAAGATCTTGCCAGACTAAAACAATGATCCACATCTAATAAAATGAAATTCAAAGTAATAAGTGTAACGTGTCATATATAAGTTAAAAATAGCAAGAGCATTAGTAAAAATACAATAGTTCATGTGAATGAAATAGAGAGGTTTTAGAGGGATATTAGTTTGATATAAACAAATAATGTGACATAGAAGCCAAAAAAGCTCACTTAATCTTAGGCTATAATGAATGTAAATAAATAGCAGTCCCACAGTACTATAGGCTGGCCAAATGATCATAAAGATTTCATTCTGGGAACTAACTTACAGGAATGATATTGGCAAACTGGAATTGCTCCAGAAGAAAGCAGTCAGTAGAATTCATACCAAATGTTTATCTCCAGGTGGAGAGAGAAGTAGCAGTAGTTTCAAAGTCTGTTTTAGTAAAAGCCCTAGTCACTATTGGAACAAAGAGATAACAAATTGCCTCCCATGGAAGTCTTTTGCACATATACTTAGTTCCAGATCAGCAGCCAAAGAGGCATTTTTTAAAATCACATGTTAATAAGACAGGAAATAATCATAGAATAACTATCATTCGCCTAGAGGATTGCATCTAGCCAAGCAGGCTACACATGTTCTTTTGGCTGGGATATCTTTGGCCAATTTCCCAATATGGAAGATGTGTCATGGACTATTTGAATTACATAAGATTGAAAAGTTTTTAAAGAAACAAAATCAAATAAAATTAGATGGGATTTAGTTTCCTGAGAATAATCATATTAGAAAATTTCTTTGATAAAGATTTCAAATCAAAGATTTAAGGAATAGATTAAAATATATGTGTAATGCACTTCCTCAAGATAGTTGTTGGAAGGGATCTGGGAAGACAGATTCACTGTTCTACTATTGGTAGAGGTGTGAATTACTCCAGCTGTTCTAGAAATGAACTATGCCCTCAAAGTCAATAGACTATGAGTAACCCTTGACCCAGCAATATCACTATATGTACTATACCTCAAAGATTTAAGGAAAAAGGAAAAAGAGCAGTATTTATGCAAATATATATAGCCATTCTTTTTGTTGTAGCAAAGACTTGGAAGATGAGGAAGTGGATATCAATTAGGGAATGGTTGAACAAATTATAGTTGTCATAAGAATGTAATGGAATATTATTGTGCTAAAGGAAATGAAGACAGTTTCATAGAAACCTAGAAAGACTTGTAGAATGAAGTGAAAGAATCAGGAGAACAATCTATATAGTAACAGAATCATAAAGAACAGTAACTTTTAAAAACTAAGGAATTCTATTCAATGAAAAGATCAACCCTAATTGCAGAAATCTGACAATATAGCAAGCTGCTCACATCCTAACAGAAGAATGAAGGGCACAGAATATGTCAAATAAATGAATTTATTTTTCTTGACTTTTTTTTTTGTTTGAAGGATTGTGAGTTTGTTTTTTGTAAATTTATGGGGGAGAAGGAAACTAGAGATGGTGTTGCCAAAATAAAACCTAAAGAAAGGAAGGAAGGAAGGAAGAAAAGAAGGAAGGAAGAAAAGAAGGAAGGAAGGAGGTAGGTAGGCATTAATATTAATTAATATTATTAATTACTAATAAGGCTGACATAAAATGTAGATTTCTCTTTTGACTGAATAATTGTTTGACTTTGAGATCAATGATAACTAGCTCTACTACTTTTTTCCCTAATAAGTTCTACTCCTGATTCTTGTTATTGTGTGTATATATATATTTCCTATCCCTGCCAACTTTTTTACTTTAGTTCTACTCCTTAAGCTTGCCTTACTATTAATTAACACCCACCCCCCACCATCCCTTTGACTTCCTCTTTATCTATGTCTATCCCACTCTCATTAATCTACACACTCTTCTATATCCCACCTTATCCTACTTCCCTTCCCACTTTAATTCTCTATGGATTTTGGAGAGTGTTATATATACCCTTCTTGGCACATATTTACATACCTACATATGTATACATATACATAACACTTTCTACATGAAGACAGATCCGAACAATTGGAGAAATATTAATTGCTCATGAAGAAACTGAGCCAATATAAAAGAAAATGACAATTTCATCTAACTGAATTTATTTAGTGCTATATTAAAATACCCAAAAGTTATTTGATAGAGCTAGAAAAAATAATAAAAATCCATCTGAAAAAAGAAATTGCCAACAATATTAAGGGAAACAATGAGAAAAATGTGAAGATACTTGGACTAGCAGTAACAGATTTCAAACTATATTCCAAAGTAATAGTATCAGAACAATCTGATATTGGCTAAGAAATAGAGTGGTAGATTAGGGAAATAGATAAAATATACATTACACAATAGTAAATTACCATAGTCATCTAATGTTTGCTTAACCCAAAGATCCAAGCTTTTGGGGTAAGAATTCGAAATTTTACTGAAATTGCTGCGAAAACTGGAAAGCAGTTTGGCAGAAACTAGGCATAGACCAATGTCTCACACTATATACCAAGGTAAGATCAAAATGAATAAATGATTTTTAACATAAATGGTGATATCATAGATAAATTACAGGAGCATAGGAAAATGTATCTGTAAGATCTATAGATAAGGAAAGCATTTATGACCAAAGAATATATAGACAGAATTAAATGAAGTGAAATAGATAATTTTGATTACATGAAATGAAAAAGGTTTGTAGAAACAAAACAAATATAGTCAAAATTAATAGGAAAACAGGAAATGGGGATTTTTTTACATGCTTTCTCAGATGAAGCCCTCATTTCTCAGAAGGAATTAAGCTAAATTTAAAAAAATAAGAGCCATTCCCCACTTGTTAAGTGGTCAAAAGATATGAACAGGAAGTTTTTAGAAGAAGAAATCAAAGTTATCAAACAAAAGTCACATAAAAATGCTCGATATTCAAACAACTCTGAGGTACCACCTCAAAACTATCAGGTTTGCTAACATGACAGAAAAAGAAAATGACAAATGGTGGAGGGGATGTGGAAAAATTAAGTCAATAATACACTGTTGGAGTTATGAACTAGTCCAACTATTTTGGAATACAATTTGGAACCCTTCCAAGGACTACAAAACTGTACATACCATTTGACCTAGCAATACCACTACTAAATCTATATCTCAAAGAAACAAAGGGAAAAGAAAAATGATCTATTTATAGAAAAATATTTATAGCAGTTCTTTTTTTTTTTTTTTTTTTTTTTTTTTTTTTTTGGTGACAAAGAATCAGAAATTGAAGGGATGCCTTTCAATTGGAGCATGGTTGAACAAGGTATAGTATACGACTATGATGGAATACTATTATATTATAAGAAATGATGAGCAGGATAGTTTCAGAAAAAAACCTGAGAATTCATATGAAGTAAAGTTAGTACCAGAAGAATAGCATAATAATAGCAATATTGTAAGGATGATTAATTGTGAAAGACTTAGTTACTCTGATCAAGACAATGATCCAAGATAATTACAAGGACTCATGATGAAAAATGCTGTCCAGCTTCATAGTGGGAAATGATGAATGGACTGAACAATGCAGACTGAAGCATGCTTTCTAAAAACTTTATTTTTGTTGTTTTATTTTGTTTTTGTTTTCTTTTTCAACAATGCAAAAATGGAACTACATTATGTAGTATGTCAAATTGGTTACTTTCTCAAGATAGTGGAGGCACAGAAGAAAAGAATTTGGAACTGAAAATTTTAAAAAAAGGATGGTTGACTTTCTTTTACATATAATGGGGAAATAATGAAACAAATAAAAAATAATTTTAAAAACTAGTGCTTAGAACTGAAGGCAATACTTCAAATGTAACTTGACTGGGGTAGAACACAATGGGATTGCTGTTTTCTTATTCCTAGAAGGTTCCTTAATGTAATAGTGTACAAATATATTATAGTGACACTATATTCAATTGCCCAACATGCTTTCCCTATATTCACTGGATATTAATTTGAAGGAGGCCAGAGAAGTGAGGAGGTGACAATGAAAAGAGCATTCCAATGCGAAGTCAGTGTCCGAGGAAGAGCAATGGAGTGAGGGTCCCTGGATCAATGGGTTCTTGAAGGATGAGGGACTGTAAGATATGAGTAAACTGATTTGAATGTCAAATTGAGAATTTTATATTTGACTCTGGAGGTAATAGGGAGCTATTAAAGTTTACTGAGCAGGAAAGTTGACATGAAATCCTGTAAGTAATTTAAAAAATTACTTACCTAAGTGGAGGAGTAGGGAGAGACTTGTAATAGGAACATCAACTAGGAGACTATTGCAAAAGTCCAGGTTAGAGATTCAGTTAATAAACATATATACAAACACATACATACATACTATATTCTTCAATAACAAGGGTTTTTAAAGCATACTATAAATAATTTTTTTTTGTTTTCAACTGCACTGTAGAGAATGACTGTCAGAATAATATCTTCATCAAAGAACATTTATTAGGTGGCTAATTTTATATTATATGGATTTAGGTGTTGAATAAAGAAAACTATAGTGATCATTAGTGAACATGTTAGCTTATGTTCTCTTATGAACATTAAATATGTTTCAGTTCATAAATATGTCCACAAGCATAGATAAGCATAATAGAGCTCCTTTCCATATTTTATGTAATATGTAATGAAGATCTTTATCTTCATGTTAGTATCTTATGTTTAAAGCTGTGCTTTTTCTTGTTTCACCACCAGAATATAGGGTCAGGAGGCACTGCATTAATGGTTTACAAATATCTCATTTGATCTTCACAACAATTATGTGAAAAGAATATTATTCTCTTCATTTTACAGTAAAGAAAACTGAGGCAGAGATTAAGTGGCTTGCCCAGAACCAGTCCTCTTATAAAAACTGAGAATGGGTTTCAATTTAGTTCTTCCTAACTCTAAGCCCAAACTCTGTGCACTATCCTATCAATATATCCTGGAATTTAGATACTATTTGTATTGACTGATAGTATCCCTCCCCTCCAATCTAGCCCTCTGATTTTATCCATGTATGGATCTCCTGGTATGGGAAGTCATTCAACCAATTCAGATCAGCAATTCATTTATAATTTATAGTCTTAAGGAGTTGTCTAGGACACTGAGGGATTAAATGACTTCTCCATGGTAACAGAACTAGTGTGTATTAGAGGCAGGTTTTAAACTCAGAGTTTTCTGGCTTTAAAGCTATTCCTCTAAGCCATGCTGGCTGGTATTTTGAAGTGTATGACCTTAGAATTCCCATGCCCATAACATCCCAACCTTGTGAAAGTTGACTTTTTTCTGGAATATAACCGTAACAACTCAATTTAGATTTATTCACTCATATTTATTAAGAATCGAATATATTCTTATATAATAGTTTATTTTATATATATATATATATATATATATATATATTAGTTTTATAAACATTGTGAAAGTCCATTCCTCATGAAATGTACAATGTAGTGATTGTACAATTGTGAGGAATTGAAAAGGCCTCAAAAATTATCCACCTCATTTTACAGATGAGGAAACTGAGGCAAATAGGTTAAGTGACTTGCCAAAGCCACACTGCTAGTAAGTATCTGTGACTGGGTGCATGAAAATGAAAATTCCTGACTTCAGGCCCAGTGCTCTATCCGCTGTATCACCTAGCTGCCCTTCTCTCCACCTTAATTATGTTGGGGCTTGTTGAATTTTGTGGGACTTGAAAGTAAAAATGTCAAGAAGCAAAAAAAGAGAAATTCAATGAGTCATAAATGAGCTTCTGAGAGGGAAAAAGAGGAAAAAGACAGAAAATTCATTGAAACATTCAAAGAACAAATAATTTCAATACTAAAAAAGGCATTTGAAAAGAAAATGGGAAAAGATGTGTCCCATAAAATTTCTCTTATGATAAAAATATGGTCTTGATATCTAATCCAAGGAAAACCAGAGACAGAAAACTACAAATATCCCTAACGATATTAATGTAAAATTTGTGAATACAATTTTAGCAAGGAGACTATAATGACACATCACAAAGATTATATTCTCTGAACAGCTTAGTTTATATAAGGAATTATCGCCGATTCAACATTAGGAAAATGTTAAATATAATTGGCCATATATAATTTTTAAAGACCAATAGCAAAATCATATGATTATTTCAATAAAGAACCTTTTAATAAGCTAAAACACCAACTCCTGGCATAAAGCAAGAAATATGGTCAGCTAAGTGGTGCCATAGTGAGTATATCTGGCCTCAGATATTTATTTACTAGCTGTGTGATTGTAGGCAAGTCACTTAATCCTGTTTGACTTAGTTTCCTTATCAATAAAATGAATTAAAAAAGGAAATGCCAAACTATTCTAACATCTTTGCCTAGAAAATCCCAGATGGGGTCACAGAGTCAGACATGCCTGAAACAATGGAACAAAAAAGCAACAATGTACATTATCAGCATTCATAATTCAAAATAATATTACAAATACTGGCTATAGTGATAAGACAAAAATAGGGAAGAAATAAAAGTATCACTCTTTGCAATGATATAATTGTTTACTTAGAAAATACTAGAAAGTCAACTAAAAAAACTTGAAATAGTTAACAATTTAAGCAAAATTGCAAAGATATAAAATAAACCCACATATATTATGTGAGCATTTCTGTATTAACAAAATTTAATAGGAAGAGATAGAGATTCCATTTAAAATAGCTATACAAAATATAAAATACTTGGAAATCTACTGACAAATACAAGAAATAGATGACTAGTTGTAATTTTAAAAGGGATTTGTTGTTATTGTTTTTCTCAGTAATTTGGTGAAAGGGAAGGGGAAGAGAAGCGGGAAACAGAGAAGGTAGATATTTGTTCATGGAAGAAAATAAAATTTTAATTTGAAATCAAATATTTGATTTTAAGACAAAACACTAGACTTCCAAATCATCCTGATCTGTAAAAATAGAAGCATATGAAGCAAATAGGAAAATGAAAAAGAAAATCCAATAGATTGGGAATACCCTGAGAGTAATAGCAAAAACAGAGTAACAGAGTAAAAGATACTATCTTTTTCATAGTTTTCTCTTCTACTCTTACATGTTTAATTCATTCTCTGTACTATCTTTGATTTTTTCCTTATTGTTCATATCCAAACATTTACAAAGTATTGTATAACAAAGATTACATTGGATGGGAAAATGAAATTATAAATTTGGGACATGGTTAGTAACAGATCTTATTTCTCAAATCAGAAATCCTTGTACTGTATTTTTCCACTAAGAATAATATATTTTTTATAAGAAACACATTTGAAATATATACCAGTCAACAAAGCTTAATTAAATGCCTACTTATTTGTAATCTCTACTAGCCTCTTAAAGGAAAAGTGAAAGACAGTCCGGACCCTTCTAGAAAGTTCAATAATATGCAAACCATGTGCAAACAAACTATATGCAGGATAAGTAGAAAATAGATCAATAGAATTGAAATCAAATAGAATTAAAAGGAATTAGAAAAGACTTTTTGTAGAAAAAGAAAAATGATAAATGTTAGAGGAGAGTGTGAAAAAATTGGAACATTAACATGCCATTGGTGGAGTTGTCTGGAAAGTAATTTGGAACTATGCTCAAAGAGCTATAGACCTATATATAGCCTTTGATCCAGCAGTGTCCATCTCAAAGACAATTTTTTTAAACAGAGGAGTTCTTTGTACAAAAATATTTATAGTAATTCTTTTTGTAGTATCTAAATGGCTGAACAAGTTGTGGTATACAATTGAAATGGAATACTATTGTGATATTAAAAAAATGAGCAGAATTTAAGAAAAACCTGGAAAGACTTATATGAATGGGTACAAAACAAAATGAACAGAACCAGGAGAACAATAATGGACTGTGAATGACATAGTTATTCTCAATAATATAGCAATCCAAGACAATCCCAAATAACTCATAATAAAAAATGCTATCCACTTCCAGAGAAAGAATAGATGATATCTAAATACAGACTTATGCATGCTATTTTCCCTTTCTTCCTCCCCTCCCTCTTTCCTTTCCTCCTTCCTTTCTTCTTTTTTGCTCGTTTTCTAGCACAAAATGACAAATATGGAAATATTTTACATGATGAAACATGTATAACCTATATCAAATTGCTTATTGTCTTAGTAAATGGGAAGAGGAAGAGAGAAATAGAATTTGGAACACAAAACTTTAAAAAAAGGTAAACATTTTTTAAAGGCTTCTTATAGATGAGATTTCAGATAGGACTTGAAGGAAGCCAAGAGGTGGTGATGAGGAGGAAGAGCATTCCAGACCCAGTGGCAGCTAGATGACATAGTGAAGAGAGTACTAGGCCCAAAATCAGGAGGACCTGAATTCAAATCTGACCTCAAAACTTTTATTATCATGTAATTTAACTGTTTGCCTCAGTTCTCTATCTGTAAAATGAGCTGGAGAAAGAAATGATACATCACTCCAATACTTTTTGCTAAGAAAGCCTCAAATGGAGTCATGGAGAACTGAACGTGACTACAATAACTAAAAAACATTTGAGGCATGGAAGGCAATCAGGAAATGCTTGAAATCAGGAGATGGATTGTCTTGTGTGAGGAAAAGCAAGGAGACCAGTATCATTGGATCAAGAAGTATGAGGGTATAAGGTAAACGAAAATTGGTTAGAAGGGGGAGGTGATAGGCAGCCAAGCAGATGGGACTTGTGCTTTAGGAAAACAAGACATCTGAGTGAAGGATGGACTGGAGTGGGGAGACTTGTGATAGCCAGATCAACCAGCAGACTACTTTAGTAATCCAACTGTGAAGTAGTAAAGATCTGAACTAGGGTGATAGGTTACTCTATTATGGTGAAGTTTTAGAAGACATGGGGCCGTGGGGGAAGTTCCATAGGATGAGCAGGCATGAGTTGAAATGTGCATTGCTAGAGAACCCATGAATAGAGGAAATCACAGATCCAGTTGAATCTTCATAGATGTGTGATCATCTTACTCCTTTTCTTAGAAGGTTCAACTTGGGAGTAAACAGGGGACATTATTAAATTATGGCATTGCTTAGCCAAGAGATTTAAATCTTCCACTTAAACAAGAAGGGGTCCACTGAAGTCTTCCAAAGAAGTTCACAACATACAAAAGGGTTTAGAAATCATGCACTAGAGAATGTAATCCCTAGCCCTGAAAAAGAATAATTATGATTTCCGTTATGAGTCGCAACCCACAGTTTAAGAAGCTGGGCTACAGAAAAAACATTCACCTTAGCAAATGAAATCATAATTATGATAATCATGATTTCATTCATAATTCTATCTAGATGTAGATGGCTCCTAGAATTGTGCATTTTCTAAAATGCTTCCAGAATCTCAGCCGATTTCCTTGCTTTCTCTTGGGGGAAGGGAAGGGTATGTAAGTGGAAAGAATAGTACAATGAAAACTAGCACCAATAAACTTGGGGCTACTTTTTCTTTGATTGGGTTAGTAAGAAAATAAGTTTGAGGTGCTTTTGTGAGGAGTATAATCGTAAGTCCTATTTTAAAAAAAAAAAGTTGAACATGCAATACAATAAATTTAAATGTGGCAAATGTTTTTCTCAGAATACGACAATTGAAATTATATGATGAAATTACACATCCTGAGACTGAAGCTTTTACATTTTTCCATGTTCCTACTCCTTCATTACTCCATCAGTGCATGTATGGTCTACAATACCCTGGAATCAGATTAAGATGCAACTGGGAATTATTTAACAAAATGAATAAAAATACACTAAAACATAGGTAATATTACATTTTAATATTAAGTCAATATATGGCTTGCAGAGATCCTTATGTATGAAACAGTCACCTAATTTCCATTTGAGTTTGACACCACTATTTTATATAACTTTTCATATACTGAAATACATACCTTTCTGGATGAGTATTCAAGTGTTTTCATTGGACTACAAGCTGTGCTTAGGCAAGAGTAAGTTGGGTAGTGAATATAAATAAAAGATTCAATTAAAATAGAAACTGAAAAGCAAGACTGACCTTTAGCAAACTATTTGGATAATTCATTCAAGATAATAAAGATATGGCTAATATCATAGCTTTGACAGATACTTCCATTAAAAGACTGTATTTCAAATATTTCATGGCAAATATATTGCACCAATTTTAACATTTAAAGATGTTATCTTGCCCAAAGCTAAAGATTGGCTATAATTTCTAGTCCACTGTCCCCTCAAAATTTGACTTTGATCACACTGGCTAAATACAATGAATAAGCAAACTTCATCTCTCTACAGAAATTAACTTGTTATCATCAAATACTGGTTATTAAAACCCTTCCCTGACCCAATTTTCCACTATGCATGTTATTTTGCTCTTCTCATATTTACTGCCAATACACAAGCCTAATGAGCATATTTCTAAAGCTTTGATTTTTGATCTGTTTATGTCTAACCATCATAGATTGTGACAGGTATTTTATTGGTATCTCAATTACTTCTCTCCTGGGTACCAGACCTAGTACCCAGGTAATTAATAGGGGTTTATTGAATGAAAGCAATTCTTGAGATCTACTAAAAAATTTATGTAGAAGCCTGTATTTTTCACAAAATGCTTTCAAATGTAGGTGTTTCATTTTTAATAGAAAGGAATTTGTGAAAAACAGACTTTTATTGAAGGCCTTATGATTTCATTTGCTAAGGTGTATGTTCTTTCTGTAGCCCAGCTTCTTAAACTGTGGGTTGTGACTCATAACTGTGTAGATTGTGGAATTATGATTATTGCTATTTGATTTAAATACCTACTTTGTATACTCAGATACTCAAGAGTCATGTAAAAGTTACCTGAAATTTAAGAAACCCTACCCTACAGGATGTGTCTATGTATAAATACACCAAGCTTTAGAAAGGTCGTTAAGAGATGATTTAGTCAACTTTGTAATGCTAAAATTAAACTAAGAGCCAGAAATTGAATGACCTATGTTCCCAGGCTACTAGTGCTTTTTATATTGCTGAGCCTTCCACTTGAGTTTTTGAAAGTTTGAAAGTTAATTTATGTTAACATACAAACAGTCCATGACATTTCTTTCTTAAAATTTTAGTATTGAAATATGTCATTCTTTACTTTAGGCTGAAAGGGCATTTATATCTCTTCTCTCCTTTCTGGAAACTCATTTTATTGTAAAATTTACATTTATTTATTAAGGAAATAATCTGCAGATATGCTAGACAGCATGGTCAATTTTTAGATAGGATGAACTTGCAGATTTTTATAGGTTTGGTTTCTGCTTTATCATGTGAGAATCTGTGTCTTCAACTCTTAATTGGTACCTTACTTTTATTATACTCAATATTCAAAAAAAAAAAGCTACATTTGCATCTGCTTAGATTAGTCCCTTGGATTAGGGAGATGAAACAAATAATGCAAATTCATTCCAGACTTACAGTCTACTTGCTAATTTCTCAACTAAATAGAAGAGTGAAGTCACTAGCCAAAAGAATACTCTGACACCTTTAGTCATGTATTTTTTATGTCTAGGTTTTATAATAAAAGTCAGAAATTTGATTTACTAAGTGCTAAAGACAAAATATTATTATGAAATTTTGAAACACCAAATCCATTGATTTAAATGAGTTTAGTTTCTTTAAGATAATTGATAGAAAATAAGGGAAAATGTGTGTCAATAAATCTGGTTTTTCAGAGGACATTTTTTATTTAAAAAATGTAAAAATAAATTATTTCAAATGGTGGGGTTTACACAATGATGAAAATCTTTAAAATTATTCACACAAAACAATTTGAATAATTTCAATCATGGTGTTGATATTTCTCACTACTACATGTCCTTTCACAAGGATGTTAATAATCCCCATTGAAAATATATTACCTTACTGTAGTAATATTTTGTGTGACTAAAAAAATGGTGTTATAAAAAATTTAAAATTTAAATCCAGCTTTATTATGAAATCCAGTTAGAAGATATTGTCATATATTGGATTACATGCCTTCTAGAGGAGGGAGTGGAGAGAAGAGGAGGAAAAATTGGAACACAAATTTTTCAAGGGTCAATGTTGAAAATTTATCCTTGCTACACAGTGACATATTCAACATGTATAGGACTGCTTGCCATCTGGGGGAAAGGGTGAAGGGAGGGAGGGGAAAAGTCGGAACAGAAGTGAGTGCAAGGGATAATGTTGTAAAAAAAAAATTACCCAAGCATGGGTTCTGTCAATAAAAAGTTATTTAAAAAAAAAAAAGAAATTTAGAAAGCCAGAATAAAAAGAAAAGAAAATTTATCCTTACATATGTTTTGAAAATAAAAAAACTACAATTAAAAAAAGAAGACATATTATTGGCATATTATTGGCATATTATTGGCAAAGTAAATGAGGTCATAATGTAACACGAAGACCATTTAAAGCTAAGTAACAAAATATTCCTAGGAGGGGGAAAAAGGCTATGCTCATCTATATATGTACAAGATGTAATATGCGACTTGGAATTATATCTGTACCTTTTAAAAACTTCAACAAAAAAACAATGAATAAATTAATATTATTATGTCCTCAGACCACCAGGAAATATTTACAGAAAAATAATTTTGTTACTGATAAATACACTGATTTAATGAGAGTATGACAATTTTATTCACAAAATAAAAGCAAGAATTACGTTCTCTTTAGTGAAAATGTTCTCTTCAAATATATTTAACCAAAGGGGAAAGGTTATTTTTTGAGGGGTGAAGGTGGGGAGAACTGATTATAAAATACTTTTCACTGAAAACTTCTTAAAATGTATAATACAAAACAGTACTTTATACAAAGGTTTTTTTGTGTTTTTTTTTGAAATAAAGTTCAGTAATAAAAGTAAAAAAATTCAGTTCAGACTGAATGTCAGGCATTTAAGTATTATTTTCGCCTTCCTGGAGAGTTTTCTCTTCGTCGGTCATGATTTCTCCTTGAGTCTCGGGATGGCTCAGAACGTCTGCTGTGCTTTTCAGATTCCTTTTCTGTACCATTCCAATGTCGATCTTCTTCATCTCTGAGTTTTGGATTATTTCTACTCCTTTCTCTTGACTTTGATCTCTCTTTCCTTCTATGATTCTCACTGTCTTTGTTTTGGTGTCTGTCTCTCTCATTTTCAGAAAAAGAATTTCTTCTTTCTCCTCTCCTCTTCTTGATATCACCAGATTTACTTTCGGGCTCTATGTATTTATCATGATCTTTGTCCTTTAAAACTCTGTAATTATTTCGTTCTGTAGTTTCTCTGTCAGAGCCATGTTTTGATGAATTCTCTCTCCAATTTGAATCTCTTAAATTTCGGTCAATATTTTTTTCTGATCTTCTCTCCCCTTCACTTCTTGTCTCTCGCTGTCTTTTTTCCATTTTATTTTCTGTGTGTTTCTCTTCACTTGTTTTCTTTTTCTTAACTGTTTTATCAATTTCTTTGTTTTTCTTTTTTCTTTGCTCTTTTTTTCTTTCATCTTTATCTAAAAGTGAAAGCAAAGTACATGTAAATTAGCATTTACTTTAATTTCTTAATATATAACACATAAAAATAATACCATTTATAGCTTGCCAATAGAGTAAAATTTCATTAACTTCAGGTTAACTGGAAAGAAAGCAAAGATTAACTGACAAAAAATACTGAATCATGTTTATTTTTAAAAGAGCCATGACCAATCTTCAGGCACAAAATGTCATACAAATCCTCTTCATGTTGTTTCTAAAAGATAACATAAAAAGAAAAGTGACAGATTTTATGCCACTGATGAGACTTCTATGCATTCTTTACAACTGTTTTTCCAAAATGTTTGAAAAGTAAAAGAAAGCCTCACACAAGTTCCATTATCTCTGCAGTGATAAGGAATCTGTACTGTGCCAGCTCTTCCTGGAATCAAAATAAATGAAGGCCACAAAGACAGCAATATTTTTTGAAGATGTGGAGGATGCAGTGATATGTTAAATATTTTATATATTTTTCTAATCAAGTAAACATTTATGAAATATGTGCCAGGCAAAGGAACAAATAGGTGGGGGGACACAGACAAAATGGAAAGCTTTTTGTGAGGCCCATAAGGAGCTTATATTTAACTAAAGATTCTGGAAACATAAAACAAAATAAATAGCTGATGATACTTTTAACTTTAGAATTTGACCTGTTCAACTTCTGGCCAAGATGGCAGAGATGACACATACATTTATCTAAGCCCTCTTCTTGCCCTCAGACTACATTTTTCATGCTATGACCTCAGAATTAGTACTTGACTGAAAAAACACAGAAATACATTACCAACAAAAGATACCCTCAAAATTTGCCAGAATAGGTCTGTTTTTTGCTCACAGGTAGGGATGGTTAGACCAGGTGTAGACTGCAGGCAGGTAGGGAGAGCACGGAAGGCAGGTCACACTGAGCAGACTGGAGAGGGATGGGGTATATTCTCAGCCATTAGAAAATTTGAGGGGAGAACTTTACCCAGTGTGAGCTTCGTTGCCCTGGCAGCAAGCCAGTAATTCAGCAGAGAAGCAATAAACACAGGGGGTCAAGACTTCAATCCCAAAACACTGGGGTCTCTTGGGACCTGACCACACCCACCCAGCACCCAGAGTGACTCAGCACGTTTTCAGAAAGTAGCCGCTGTGAGTGGCAGCACAGCTATAACTGTTCCACTGCTGCCTCATGGTAGTCTGTAGAGGAAGCTTTTTAACACCACACTGCCCAAAAAGCAGGCCTATTTGCTTTTTTTGTTTGTTTGTTTTGATTTTTTTTTTTTTTGTGAAAATGAGTAAAAAATTAAAGTGCTCTAACTACTGATAGCTTCTATATGGATAGAGAGCAGACTTTAAACCCTGAGGAGACTAAAAACAACTTGTCTCCAGATGAATACCCAAAGGGGGACATGATCTAATCTCCAAAGGGGGATATGATCTGGTCCCCACCAGACAAGGCTCTCATAGAAGAAATTAAAAAGGCTCTTACAACAAGAGAGCTAGAAGAAAAATGGGGAAAGGAAAGGGAAGCTTGGCAAGAGGGTCTGGATAAGTCATCCCACTCATTTAAAGATAGAGTGGATAAAGAAATCAAATTCCTGAAAAACAGAATTAGTAATTAGAAAAGGTAAACAATTCTAAGGAAAACAGAATTAGTGAATTGAAAAAAGAAAATAGCTCTCTAAAAAATAAAATTGGTGAAATGGGAAAAAATATTCCACAGAACAAAACAACTCATTTAAAACTCAACTGGACAATTACAAAAAAAAAAAAGTAAATGAAGAAAATAATTCATTAAAAATCAGAATTGAATAAAATGGAAATGAATGATTCGAGGAGACATCAAGAATCAGTCAAGCAAAACGAAAAAAATGAAACAATGGAAAAAAATGTCAAATACTTACTTGGGGGAAAAAAACAAACCTGGATCTAGGAGAGATAATCTGAGAATTATTGGACTTCTTGAAAATTAATGAAAGAGCCTAGACACTATTTTTCAGGAAATCAAAGAGAACTGATCAGATGTTATAGAAACAGAGAGTAAAATAGACACTGAAAGACAATGTTGAAAAATTACCCATGCATATGTTCTCTCAATAACAAGCTATAGTAATAATAAAAAAAGAATTTGATCTGCTCTTACTGCCTTGTTAATATTTTGATACTATATACTCACAAGGACACACAGAATAATAATAACATCATTGAGAGGTAATTAGGGTCTTGATGTGATTTTTTTTCCCCTTCAAATTAAGATCCTTAAGATGGCAGCAAAAGTTTTGTTTTCATATACTTATCAGAGCAACACTTACTATACTATATTGACTATATTGCAGAAAAATATTAAAATATAAAACAACATCTTAATAGGCATTTGCTTTCTGAGAAAATATCTCAAAATTATTTAGATCATTCATGAATAATAAGTCAAAAATGTTTATCTCAAATTTTAGCTACAACACAATATTTATTGATTTTTATTTTGCTTTTCCAGTTTGGATACATAAAACAAAATAAAGTGCTGAGATGAATAAAATTATTCTTTTTATAGTATTGGTTCTTACACAGCCAAACAAAAATATGGTAGAAAAATATCCTAAATTAAAAATACTGCCACTCCACATCCACATTCTCCTTCCATCTTTTTCTTCCCCAGCATGCTGCAAAATCAGTCATTTTGTCACTCAAAACTCAACTCTCTGATTTCTGTCAAGCAGTTCAGCTGTGTTGTGGTTAGTTGTCTTTGCACAAGCCAATTCAGCTCTTGGCTGAACCAATGTCTTTCTAACGCTGATGCACCATGTCCTCACCTTGTGCTTTGCTATTATTAACTTATATGCAGTCTTATAAGGATGCAACAATATCAACATGATGACATGGCATATGCATAATTCATCTTACCCACATAATGTTTACTGACTTATTAACAAATATTCACTGTTGAAATCATAAAATAAATCAAATTAATTTTGAATCAGAAAGCTTCCTTACTACAGAAGTTCATGCTGTGTTATCATCTGGTCCCAAACCAGACTCAATGAAAGAATATGTTATATTAACTGTCATATTGCATTAGTCACATATGAAAAAAGAGTATTACACTCCCAGAAATTTTCAGGATCTAAGGATCTAGAAAACAACAAGATTATATATATTTGATTTGATGTCCCAAGGCAAAATATTGTACAGCCTCACAGTATATTGGAATAAAAGAACAGGATTCAATTTATAGGTTTGTAACTAAGAAGTCATTAAAAAGGAAACAGAACTGATACAAGGTGAAACCAACAGGGCTTCTGGAAAAACTAAAACTAGTATATTCATACAATGCAAACTTAAAAATCTTTTAATAGCTCTTATGGCAAAAGGGACAATGTGACACATAGACATATGCATGAGAGTGTACCTTTATGCATGCGTGTGTATATATGTGAGTATGCATATATATGTACGTATCAAGAAGTTCCTAGGATCATAAATGCCATGGAAAATTTTATTGAAGAATGTAATCAGTCTAACCTAGTTCCCTAATTCATAGCATTATCTCCCTTGGGAGATAAATTTTGTAACTATTTTGTATTTAATTTTCTATCTACTTATTGTGTCCCCTTAAGAAAGTGCAGGCTCCTTGAGGGCTAAGACAGTTTTGTTTTTCTTTCTGTATCTCCAGCTCCTAATACAACATGTCCTGGAACCCAATAAGTCCTTAATAAAAGTTGGTTGAATGAATTACATATTCTCTTTAAAAAAAAGATTAAAATAAGTAAAATGCTGCATTACAAATACCATATAGAGGAATACTGAACTCTGAATTAAACTTACTTCTCACTAAAACCTCATGAGTACACACTGGATAGCAGAGGCAAAGTCATCTTCATATATTCATTTTTAATACCTGAATCTGAGCTGTGGTCACTTGAGGATGAGGAGTCACTGGCACTGGAGGAGTCTGAGCTGCTATCACTGCTGTCAGAATCAGAGTCTGAAGAGTCAGAGTCTGAAGAGGAAGAGGAGGAAGAGGAGGAATCTGATGACTCAACATCCGGTTTCTTTGCTATGACGATCTTGGGTGCATTTTTAAGATGTTCTCGTAATTCATCCCTACCCAACAAGAAAATTTCATTTAGCTATTTTTTTTTCTCCCAAAACAAGTATTGGTTAATTTTAACTTTAAAGAAGATACAATTAAAATGTAACATTGTCAAAAAAAAAAAAAACAAAACATCTTACGTTAAACCTCCAAGACCTATGGAAGTAAAGAAGTTGATGGCAAATCGGGTGTTCCTTGGATTATCTCGGGGCAATAATCCTTCAAAGAACGGCTGCAATGTTCTAATAAGAATAAAAATCAGAATAGAAACTGATTGTAGCAGAATTTGAATACTTAAATAAAAAATTCTGGAAAACATATTAAAAATTTCAAAGCAGTCCATATATACAACCAAATAAGTAATTTTCTCAGTAGTATATTAGATTAGGTTTCCATGAAACCAACATAGCAAATCATCACATGATAGACTTGATTGTGAGATAGTGTAGTAAAATGAAGAGAATTCCACTTTCTCTTGATGAATTACAAGGCAATTTCAGCTTAACCACTACCTGTGTGACCCTCAAGAAATTATGTAAAGCTCTATGAGATTTAGTTTCTTTACTTGCAAAACCGGACAAGTACTTAATACTACCTACTTCACAGGGTTGCTGTGAAAAACAAATCATAGATGTGAAGGTACTTTGTAACCACAAGAAAAGGTGGTCAGGGCAGCTTTAAAATGTAATTAGCTCAAAAGTATAAATGTTACAAATTTACAAAACAAAACAATTATTTAGAATTTTAAATACTGATTTTTAAAAATCAAAATCCAAACTATAATCTTGTGTATAATTGCTCCAGTCAATCTTCAAACTTTAGAAATGTTAATCATTTGTTCAGTTTGCATCTGTTATCCTATTCTTAACATTATCTTAAGAATGAAAATTGTATGTATACTTGACAATTTTGATTGTTACTGCACAAGAAAAAAATCTAGTGGAGATAGATCACATGACCAAGGTGGCCAGGCAAGATGAATTGCACTACTGATTTGCCAGTTTAAGAAAGAGGTCACATAAACAATGCATAATGACAGTGTTTACTTGTTAAAAATAAAAAATTACAATTTAAAACTTACCAAGCTCAAAAAATTTTAAGAGAAATTTAAGTATTTAAACTTTTAAATAATGGTTTCAGTTTTTTTTTTTCCCCCCTGAAGTTATTAAAGCTTAAAATTGCATTAAAAGTTTGGGGATGTGATGGACAAATGAAAGTTTATATAATAATAATGTAACAGTGATAGCATGTGATATTTAAATCTTCCAACAAGTAAATGATTCATAATAAACAATTATAAAAATGCCCAATGAACCAAAGAGTAAATTATAAAATCATTCTTAATTGCTGATTAACAGAAAACTATCAAAAGCTAAGAGGAGAAACATCATAAGAGTACAACATAAATAAAACTTTAAAGTATTATGAATGTTTCTACATATGGACTTAAAAAGTATCAAATCACTATCTTAATATTTAATGATGCTAATAAGCAAAAAAGTATTACTTTGAGAAATGAATATAAAGTTCTTTATCTGCCAAAATATCATTTAATTCATTAATTTTCATTGAATTCTTACCCAAGGAAGTTTTAGTATTTTAATTACAGATCAAAGTCATATATCTTATCAATGTACATAAATTCAATAGAGAAATGACATTACCTTAATTATCATTTGCAAAAAAATCATAGTTCAAACTTGTTACAATTAAAATGTTATTCAGATTTCAAAGGCTTAATTAGTGAATCATTTATTTATATTTATTTATAATACAAGGAAATCCCAATATAAAGTAATTTTTTTTGGATGATGGGAATATTAAATTCTATATATGTGTACATAGAAACCACATATGTAAGAGAAAGAAAAGCAAAAATAGTGAGACTGAAATGTAAATAATATTTAAAACATTAAGCTTAAAGAAATAGAGTGAATCCATGTATGCAGCATGAATTTAGTGTTCTTTCTTCCAAGTATGCTGACTTTGATTCCAATCCCTGATATTATCTATTCTAAATCAGCTTTTAGAATTTCAAAGTGAATTTGTTATTCATGTTTTTGCAATTGGGCTTTATTGTGGGTGGGGGAAAAGGCAGGATTCCAACACTGACAAAGATAAAGAATAAATAATAAATCATCCACTTACTCATCCTTTAGTCTTGCATTAAGTTTAGGAAGTCCCATGTATTCACAAAGTTCTTGAAAAAATATTTTGACAAAAATTCTGCTGGACGAAGTAGTAGTTTCTTCACTCAATGTTATACATTCAAGAACCTGGAAATGGGGGGGGGGGGGGGAGAAAAAGGCAGATAATTTTATTTTAGTTTTCAGAAGATGGAAACAAAGAAAACATCAGATTAAATTTGACAAGATAGTTTAGAGATTGCTTTCATTTCTGGGCTTCTATGATCTATACTTACAAGTAATATTAAAAATTACAGCACATATTTACCTTATATCAGAAAGTATTTGACTAGAACTCTGACTTTTATATACATGACCACTTAGCTAAGTTTAAAAGAATATTTCTCTGTATTAGTTTTCAAAACACAAAGGAGATCCCTATGATAGGCTCACTTTTTTCCTTGAAGAAAACAATTGGAAGTAACATGGAAGGGGACTCAACATCTAAGTTAGATCTGCTTACTGAAATGATGTGAGGCCAAAAGCACAAGGGGCTTCACATCTTTAGGCTTCAGTTTTCTGTCAAATGAAAGGGTCAGGTCAATGACTTCAAAAGCCACTGCCAGTTTTAACATTCCTTAATTTTTAACTTGCTTTTATACCAGGACACTAGCTTTTAGAAAATTATTATTATATAATGATTAAGAGCAAGGATTATTAGCTTCTAAAAACTTTGGAGCTTTAAAAAAAAAAATAGTAAATATATGTACATATGTGTATGTAATACAGAACTAATACATTATACAGAATTCTTGAGAAACATATGGCAAATATTTAAATAGTAGGTATTCAGAATATCAACTGGGAATCTCCATTATTCCATGAAGGAATAAAGCTTTATAAGAAAGTAAAGCAAAATAAAAGCAGTTTCTAATAAATGAGTAGTTTATACTCAAAATATTAATTTGAAATATTATCTTATAGAAACTAAGTCATAAGTAGGTGTTATGATCCCAAGCTCAACTCCCAAAAATCTATTTAACTCCCTATATTTGAGAATATTTATTATTTATAACATTGCTTCTATGGGGAAAAAAAGGAGGTCCAACTCAAGACAGAACCCTATATCTCTTCCTACTTTTTATTATACTGAAACCAGCCATGATAGTTGTAGAAAAAAGGAGAGGCCAAGTAACTCGTTCATCTCGTTCTATCACTCTAAAAGATGACACTTCTTTTTCTTGTTTTCTTCTCAGTGAAGGTGATCTTCACTGAGAAATATAAGGCTGTTACGACTCTGCTGGAGTTAGGTATTCAATATGCCAGGGATAGCCAACTTTACACAGGAAATCAATTAAGTTTTGCAGTTAAGAGGCCCATAGGTTGTAAAGTCTAAAAATGGCAAGGTTTTCAAGAAGATTTTTTTATAAGTTTATAGATTACAATCTGTTGACATTTAGAGATTTTTGGAGAACATTTTTAAACTTTTGTGATCAGTACAATGGAGAGGAGATAGTATTCTAAAGATATCTTTTAGTACTATTGTTAGAAACATAGTAGCTGTCAAAGAAAACTTCGTGGAATAATGCTAGATTGTATTTCTCATATACCTATGTTAACAACTCAATTTTTTAGAACTTTTATTGTGAAAAACATGTTTATAGTAGAATCATCAATAGTAGTAAGGCACACATTTCATTTGAAAGTTTATTTTCTCGAAAGTAATTTTATGGCTAGATTTTTAAAAAAATTATTTAAGAATAATAAAGAATTTTGGAGAAAGCTGCAATGTAAGGTATTACTTACACTCCATGGAAGTGAATCAGTATATAAGAGATGAGCAAACATCTTAGCAACATTTCGCAATTTGTTTGTTTCCAAGCGATGTATGGTATCATATTGTTCCTTGAAAATACCCTCAAAGGATTCCATGTATTCTTTTTTCAACATGCAGAAACGCTGAATAAAAAAAATAAGTAAAATAAGTTCTCAGCACAACTCCTGCAACCTAATTAATAAATTAAAACGTACATTTTCTACATCAAATAATGCATGCACATATGTTATGCAATATTTGACAGATATCTCACTATAGTGCAGTAAGTTATTTTACAAAGGAAATTTAAAAATGTATAGCCCTTACTGATTCAGAGCTTACTTATATGATAAAATAAAGTTGTATTTGTAAAAGATTATAGAAACAGGTATTTGTAGAGAAGCAATGCTGCAAAAGAAGTTGAGCCTAGAAAATGAATGAGTACAGGTTTTAGCATTAATATTCTCTGGAGCACTGACTAAGCTGCCTTACATGAGGAACTAGAGGAAAACAAAATCAAACCTATACTTAATTATATAAGGATGGGAAAACTGCCAGAAAGAGGCAGAAATTTCCAGAAGTCTTGGAAAGATTGTCCACTATGTCACAGTGTCAGGATTCCAAACAACACTGTTTGGATTAGTGATACAAAGGAAAGCTAAGAGTGGGTTTAGGAAAATCTTACAAGAGATAGTAAAATTACACTAATTTTAAGCTTCTCTCTGTTTTCCTTCAACAAAATGCTAAAAGTTAGTTCATAATATTCATGATAAAAATCAACAAACTAGCTGTATCCTCTGTTATGACTCAATGACTGAATTGTGGAACTCACCCCGGCCAACAAGCCAAAAAATTTTTCATATGTCCTCTGTTGGGCACAGCAGTCAAGTATCATGTTGCAAAGTTCTTTCTATTCAGGGGAAAAAAAAGTAATGCATTTATTACTCTCAAAAAAAGTTTGTATCCACTCAGCATATAAACATGTCAAAACATCAGATACTTACTTAACTTTCAACACTGTAACAAAGCTTTGTTGCATGAGAGCAAAATGAAAATATCAAGCACCTCAGAATAAGTCTATAGTTTAAAAAAATCTTGCCTTGTTGCTATTTTTCAGTGTCAATCATAGTAATTAGACTGACTTTTTTGGGCAGGAAGGGTTTGTCCCTTCAGACTTAAGACATGTGAGGAAACTCCTACTATAGCAGATCTGCAGATGTGCTACAATTTAGTTTTCTTAAAAAGTTGCCTGGGGCACTAAGTGATGAATTTGTCCAAAGTCCTGGAACCTTAAACCCAGGACCTTTTCTCCAGGGCCAGCACTGTTATGTATTGCACTATTTTATCTCTCAATTAGATTAGTTAATTAATTATAGCTACTTAAATGCAAATCATTTTGTCCCACTTGAAGGAAATCTAAAATCTAAATCATATGACAAATGAAGGGAAGAATTTCCACATTTTTTTGGGGTAGGAATTCCTTCAACAAAAAACTATCAGGCATTAGGCTAGGCCCCAGAAACACAAAGGCAAAAACTAAAAATCCTTTTCCTCAAGTTTACATTCTATTGGAGTGAGAAGGGATTATGGTGATAGATGATAGAAGAGAAAATAGGTCCAGAGAAACAACCTTCAGAAAGAAAATGAAATACAAAATATAAACAAAGTAATTTCTAGGGGTATGATACTAGGTAATGGTAGAGAGGGAATCAGAATGGGTTTTCCTTTGTATGAAGTGACATCTAAAGAAAGTCATGAATTCCATGAGAAAGTATGAGAGGAGTGCATCCTAGCATAGAGGCTGGGAGCAATCTGGAGGAGGCAGAATTTTACATTTAGAGAAGAGCAAAAAGGTAAATTTAGTTGGAATAAAAAGTACATGAAGGAGAGTAATATACAATATGATAGCACAACATACAAATGAGTAAAGCAGCATGGAACCAAATTATAGTTTGGTGTGAAAAAAAAAAATCTTTCCTGTATAGAATTAAGTTTAAGATAGGCAGCTGATGATGTTGATCTGGAGTCTGAGGAGGTGAAGCTAGATGTATAAAGCTAAGAGTTATCAAAGAGATGATAGTTAAACCCATTGGAGCTGATGAAACTGCCAAGGCAGCAGGTTTAAAGAAAGAAGAAGAGGACACTGGACAGCCCCTGGGACATACCATCTAGAGAGGGTGGAACATGGAAATGATCCAGCCCAAGACACTGAGAAATAGTAAATAACAGAGGAGAGCAGTCAGGAGACAGCATTATCTTCCAGGGAGGAGAATGCCCAGCAGGAGTGGTTCACAGAAGAACAAAGAGAAAATGCCATCTGAATTGACAATTCCAACCTAGCAGATAGCTTTAGTTGATGAAGTTAGAAAGAGTAGGACTGGAGAAGTAATTGGGAGATGAGAAGATGGATGTTTCTAGAAATAGCTTCTTCTAGGACAGGGTTTTTTTTTTTTGTTTTGTTTTGTTTTTTTGGTAATTGTATTTCAATATAGTTTGTTTCTCAGTAACCCTGTGTATTTCATTTTATTCATTTAAATATTATTTTGAGAAAGGGTTATTAGGTTTCACCAGAATGTCAGAAATCCAGGATATATATATATATATATACACACACACATACATACATACATACATATATATAGTTAAAAATATCTTTTCTAGGTGTCAGCTGTACTTCCTAAGTTAGGGTGGCAGAGATCTAAACATATCTTTAAGTAGTAGGAAACAGCTGTTAAAAAATTGAATATTAGGAAAAAAGAGGGGTAACTGAAAGGGCAAGCACATGAAAGACAGGCACAAAAATAGCAACTGGAGTTTACAAAGATAAAGACTCATCTTTTCCTCCAAGACAGAGTAAAGAATAATGAGGAACGAGGTAGCAATAATATATAATATAAACATGGGAAACAGTCAGTGCTTGGGATAGATGGTCTCAATTTTTTTCAATAATAAGTCAAGGTTTCCTGTACATTTAAAATAATTCAAAAGATCAAGATTAATTTATAATCAATTTATTACTTTAAGGGATAAAAAGCACACCTACAGATTCATTATAAAAGGACTACATCTTTAATTAAGACTAAGGAGAATGTTATTTATAATTCAGAAAATATTTAAAATTGGATAACCCAGCAATAAACTAAGTTAAAGATTGATTCATTAAATACAATGGCCTTTCTTCTGTCCTGACTCTTACTGCCCTCTCTTCAACGCTGGTCAATGTCCTCTTGGCTAGATCATTATTCATGATGAGTGGGTACAAGTCAAACTGTTCTCTCCAAAAGTATCAATGATTTCTCAACTGCCAAAAAACTAATGGGGTTTTCTCAGTTTTCATCCTTTTGACTTCTCTGAAGCCTTTGATACTATGATCACTCTCTTATGTCACACTCATTAATTATCTACTTTTTCTTCTATGATCAAAGTATCAATAGCCAAAAGAAAAAAAATCCCTAAACCAATAACAGAAATGCAAATTAAAGCAAGTCTGAGGTTCTATCTTATATCACATTAGATTGACAAAGGTAACAAAAAGTTAAATGACAAATTTGGGAAGGAATGAGGGAAAACAAGCACATCACTACATTGTTAGTATAACTCTGAATTGTTCCAGTCATTCTGGAAAGCAATTTAGAACCATGCCCAAAAGACTAAACTTTTTGACTCAGCAATTACATTAAAAAGGATTACATGTACAGATTTGGCAGCTTTTTTTTTTTTTTTTTTGGGGGGGGGGGGACAGGGTATGGTGATAAACTGGGAACTAAAGAGAGAAGTGAAGGAATTCAAAGACAGGAAGAAAAGTCTTATATGTGCCCAAACCTCAGTGATACTGAAGTTTTTCTTCTTCTTTTTTTTTTTTTATTAGCAAAAAACTAGAAACAAAGAAGAGGCCCAAGTATTGGGAAATGGCAGACAAATGGATGGGCTATATACTGTAAGAACTGATAACTTTGAGGAATTCATGGAAACATGAGAAGCAAAGGCTCAAAGATCAATTAATGGGTGTGTTTTGGTAGGGATTCTTCTTTTCAGGCAAGGGTGGCCACTAAAATTTCTCCCAACTCTGAAATTCTGTGACTCTGTGAAGCCTTACATGATCTGACATAGTAAAGTAGGAACAACAAAAAGAACCATTCAATGGTTCTATTTGCAATCTGCAGTAGAGAAAAGACTACCCATGCTAATAAAAGAATGGATCTACCAAAGTGGTGCTCAATATTTACTTTTGATTTCAGAGAAATCTCTTTTCCCACTTGGCCAGTTCTGCTTCCTAAAGCATTCTTCTTTTCATCAGTTTTTTTTATCTCTTAGCAAATGACAGTCTGATGTCAAAAAGCTCAGTCTAATGGGGAAACAATAGGCAAACCATTACATACAAAGAGATACAAAAATTGGGAGTAATCTGAGAGGCAAAGCAGGGATGTTAAGGAAGGCATTCTTATAGGTGGTGATTCTGTAGATGGGACCTGAAGAAGCCCGGGACATGTCTCCTCCCCCCCCCCCCCCCCCCCAAATCCTGTTATACTGCTACTTCTGTAATCCTATTATTTGATCCAAACTCCAAATCATTAAATGTTCAGTCAAAACTTACGACCAATTTGACTACTATCTTTGAGAACCTTGGGAAAACTATCATAATATAGGGGAGAAAAAAAGATAGTTGGTCTTTGTTAACTTATTGAGCTAGGTCCAAAAGAGGAAGTTGGTCCCTAAATTCCTGATCTGGATAATTTAATGAACATTTATTTAATTCTGTAATGCAAAGAACCATGCTAACTGCAATCAATAACATATAAAATAACAACAAAAAAAGAAAATATGTTCTCAATCTTCTAAGAAATTACAATCAAGTTGAGAAGACTAAAAAGAAATATCAAACAACAAGAAGCATACTAGTCACTTTCCCACTCAATTTCCCTGCAAGACTAGCAACTATTTGTTATTTTGATAATTAGAAATTTTTTTGGCATATGCACCTGGAAATGGAGGCAAAGCAGTGTAGACTTACTTTTCTGTTCTACAGTTCCAATGTGATATAACAGCAAGATCCTGTGATCTTTGCTATTTGCATTACAAAAGAATTTTTCATTGTATAAAAAATTCAGCACAGAAATCAAGTTCATCAAAATATTTAAAGAATAATTAAATTAATATCAAATCTTCCAAAAGCATTTATATATGCAAATTCCAAATTTTGTGCTTTCCCTCTTTACTCATGAATAGATTAATTTTTAGGATGGACAGCGTTAAACATCAAAAGAAGGATCTGTGATTTAAATTGTTAAAGCATACGTTTATGCTCAATCTCTTTAGCCCTTACTATCTAATATTTTCAGTTCAGAAAACCTAACTTAGCTAAACATCACATTATAATTTTCCTTGTAGAAAATGATAAATTTTCTTACTGTTTGGCTGTCAGGGAACTCCATTTTCAGCAACTTATGAGCACATTCTTCAAAATCTAAACTGGAGACAAAAAATTGGCAAATTTTAAATTTGCAACTTGTTGAATTCATTTAAACAACAGCACAATTGAAGACACAGAGTTTCCTTTTATTGTTAATCCTATTTTGATTATATTTTTTTGTGATTATATTTTTCAGTGGTCTGATATGTGAAGGAAAATAAATGATATATCAGATGCATAACTATCATAGCAAAGACAGTAATATTATCTCATACTTTTCAATGCAAGGTCTTTGTATTTTAACTGTAACTTTAAGGAAAAATCACTTAATTTGTTGTGGTTCTTATAGTTATTTAATCCACTCGTTGTCTTAAGTTACAAATTCAGTAAAATAAATGACAGTGTAATCTTCCCTAGTGGGGGAAAAATAATTTTGAAAATGTAAAATAATACTGAAATAAATATTAGAAGAATAATTATATCAGTGCATGTTTTATGCTCTGAAGGATTTCTCAAATTTTCTAATTAAATAATCCTGTAATTCAGTCTAAAATATTTGTTTAAATGTATGGATTTTAGGATATTTGACTCCTAGGCTTCAAAATATAATATTTTATGACCCAGATTTCTCCAGTAAGCCCTTTTTTCATATAGCCAGCCATATTCAAATCTAGATGAACCTAAATAACAAGAGAGTTTAAAAGTATTCACTTAAATAAAAATAATAATAATAAAAAAGAAATAGTGGAAGCACAAAGCAGAAACAGAAAGAAAACAAGATAGAAATATATCATATAAATATTTAATTCAGTGAAATATTCAAGTGAAGTCAACAAAGATTTATTAAGCACTTATTATTATTAAGCACATGTGCAAGGCACTGTGCTAAGCATTAGGAAAACAAAAAAGGGCCAAAAACAGTCCTTGTTCTCAAGCTCACAGGTTTCCTGGCACAACCCTCTCATTTTACAAGCCCAGAGAGGTCTTATAATTTGTTCAAGGGTCACACAAGGATCATGTAGCCAAGCCAGGATTTGAATCCAGGTCTTGTCGTTCTAGGTTTACCGCTCTTTCTTCACACCTCATTAATACTAGAAAATCTGAACTTCACTAAAGAATAATGTCGACACTGATATGGTTTTACAAGAGGCATGTTTCCATATTAATTCTCATTCTGCTTAAATTTAAAACTCAGAATATGAAATATTCAATAGAAATTCTGTGAGACTCACCTATGTTTTCATCTCTCACCCTCAATTACCAATTACTATTTATGAACACAAGACAACTTATCACTAGGGATGAATTTTATGAAGCAATGGATCAAAATAAGCATAATGAGGAAAAACCACCTGCACAAATAAACCTTTAACTTTTATAGCTATGATGTACACAAATATAGTTTGCAATGAGAAAGTCAATTTTTAAGAGATCACTTTCACAAAAGTACAGAAATAAAATATTAAAGTAAATGGAAACAATGTAAGCATTTTCCCCCTTAATTTTTTTAAAAGCTGAGCTTTTGTTAATAGGAATAAAAACCTAAATTCTGAAAAAAACAAGTCAAATAGTTGATGGAGAAAGTAACGAATATCCTGTTTTCCTTGTTAAATTTTATTATTTTCCTTCGTGTCTAGTAAGTGAAACATCATTGAAAAAGCCAGCTGCAAGAGGCTTGCTTTTCTTGTTCATAATTTTATTTATAAAGTATATAGTCATTTTCCCATATAAGAGGTCATTCTGAAGTTATACTCATTGTTCTATTAAGTATTTTTACTTAAAAAAAATTAAAAGCTCATATAGATTACTTGTTAGGCATAAGTTCTAATTTTTCAGTAACTCCAATAAAATTTTACTTTTGGTTCAAAATTATGGAAGTTAACCATTTTTAACAATGCAAATTTACATATAAAAACACATTTTATGTTTAAGTCTTAATATCTCAGATACTGTATTGGAAAGAAGTAGATGCATTCATATTGGAAAGAAGTAGATGCATTCAATCTGAGAATAAATTTTTAGTGGTGGAGGAATGGATAAAGAGAAAGGAATACATATGCTATAGCAAGCATTGGTCAAAATTGGTTTGGTTGCATACATATACTCAAAAAAAAGGAAAAATCAATGGAGAAATAGCTGTCCTACCTATTAATATAAGTCCAAAGAAAATGGAGGACTGAAATCATATGAAATCCTTCAAGATTTGAATAAAGGTCAAATCAAGCAGAATTGTATCAAAAACAAAAACTTAAGCCATTTTAAAAGGACAAATCAATTCTCTAGGGAGGAAAAACTTGGTGAGCTGAAATTATTCAAGTAGCCCTCATAAAACTGGAAGAATAAGATAGTGATGGGATGGGTCTTAATAGGCCAATATTAAAGATAAGAAATGGAAAGAGATTAACTCAAATACTTTGGAGAAGTTTGTCAAAAGGTAACCTAATAAAATTGGGTTTGATCTGTTTAAAATTTCCCACAAGCTACCCACTTCCTTACAAAGAAATGATGGTCCCATAAGGGCAAATGAAGCACACATTTAGGTTATGGCAATGTGGGAACTTGCTTTAAAAAATTTATTACATTTTAAGAAATGTAATTTCACATAGAGGCAACATTTAATTTTGTACAATAAAAACACTAGCTTTATTGTTATGCCCCAAAGCAACATCACAGATCTGTCCCAATCACTTTAAACAATGCCTTTCAAATTCTAACTGCCTAAGGAAGTAACTAAGTTCAATTAAACTACCAACACTAGAAGTTAGGAATAAATAGATAAAAGAAAAGAGTCTCTACATTCCAAAAAATTTATAAACTAGATTTATAGACACATCCCACAGAAAAACCCTAAGGATAGTTGGATGAACAGACAAGAAAATCAAGCTTAGTTCCTTTTCTGGGATCCCTGTTGATTCTACCTAATTTGAAAGCTTGCTCTGTTTCTTGAAATCATCTTGTCAGCCCTGGGAAAAGAACTTCTTTGGGTTTATAGATTCCAAAAAGAAAAGAGTTTATTTAGAATCTGTAAGTCTGTTATGTTAAGTGAAATCTCTTAGGTATGTTATCTAACTATTCTTAGGTAGGTGAGTTTTAATTGGTTGTAATGAGTCATCTTAAAGCTGTTCCCATTGTTTAGGGGGATTCTGAGAACAGTGGTCTCTGTCTTTGTCCCTTTTTATATGGTTAATAACTGAACATGTTTTGCTACAGACTGATTATTGAGCATCTTAAAATAAAAAGACTTGTGTAATATTGCATTTACATAGATATGAAGATAGGCTGTGAACTGTCTAGGATGAATCTCTTACAGTTATCAATGTAAGATTAGTAAATACTTACTTAGGATATGTGATCCTTGAGAGCTAAATTCACCTTAAGCTTTGATTAATGAGACTTGTCATTTGAGATTAAATCTCTTAGGACTGTAGCTGTTATTATTTGGGGTTCTGAATTCAATCATGATTGTCTGATGAATCAAGTCAGCAACCCACTATCTGAAAAAAATAAGTCATAAGCTACTCAGAGGAATGTGATCCTGACTTGTTACAGGTGGGAGACATCTGACTCAGTTTCCCAATGGTATTCCTTTGAATAAGAACCTGCCTGATTATCCCTGAGTCTGGCTATAAGGTAAAATTATTACTGCATGATTGATTGAAAACTGTGACAATTATCTAAAGTCAAACTGAGTTATGGATGCTTTATCCTGTCATTTATGTACTTAATTATATTCCTACTCTTTCTTCTTATAGAAACTTTCTATAATCAGAGGAAGAGATCAGTAAGTACAATTCAAGTATATAAGATTTTGCAGTTTTCAATATGAAAATATGTGGTCATTATATCTAAATAAGTAGGTAAGTGAGTATTTGGTCTAATCATGTATCTGTTGCTAGATGCTTATGTCTGAGTGTTTCTTTTAGCATTTCTATTGTTGCTGACTTTTGTGATAGACATCTTTATTTTGAAGGGTTACCTACTCCAAATACTGGGGACACAGATGGTTGGGGTAATAGATGGTCCCCCCAGATGGGAGTTGGGGGTATAGAACCCCGATTATATGCTGAAATGCTTATTAAATTCCAGACTGTGATCAAAATAATTAAGGCATTGAATTTTTTAGCAAGCCAGGCTCAAAGAGATTGGAGACTGAGGACAAGATGGTTGAAGAAATGTATCAAGAAGGGTGTGGGAGATGTTCAAAGGTTAATAAACTAGAAGAGGGATTGAATGGGATAAACTGAATGAGGACTTCTTATAAAAATGTAGTCTCTACCTATACCCCTAATTATAATCTGAAACTTTGCAAAAACAAGTTGTGCTATAGTCAAAAGCTGCAGATGTTCAATTATATCAATTAGAAATATATATATTTCTCTCCAATTCTACCCGCTCTAACCTTTTCATTAGCTCTAAGTTCCTAATAGGATAAAGAATGTGATTTCAGCTAGTATTCTTTCTCTATTAGGTAGACTTCCACAATCAGAATGGGAGGAAGGGCCAAGGAAGGGGAGGGCCTTCCACATTAAAATCTATATAATCCTATATTTTGCAGTTTATGGTTTGCACTCCAATACCAACATTGCTTGAGAGGGGTCCTTTCTCACGAGGTGGTAATAAATCCTTTTTGCTTTTTACCTTGAGAGTCTTTGATTTTAATTTTAATTTAAGTAAGGGTCACTATCCCACAGAGGATTTAAGTTGATTCTTAGAAAAATATTCAACAGGTAGAAATAAAAAAAGATGACATTTTGAGTAGTGAGAATAGATAATCTGACATAATCATAGATTTTAGGAAAGTAAAGGAACGGTATGGGGAAAACAAAGACATTCAACTTAGCAAAAAAAAAAAAAAAGTCTTAGAGAGACATTTCAGTGGAGTCATCATGATGGATACAAGATAGTAAGCTAAATAAAGAGTAGATTGAAAGGAAATAGAGGTAGCATGTATAGTTTATAATCTACTCTTTTTAGGATTCAGGCAGTAAAAGTTGATAAATTTATGGGGGAGAGTGATAGAATATTGAGGGGAAGGTATGGAGGAAAGAAAGAAGGTCAAAGTTAAAAATTTGTTTATTTTTAAATAGATATGTGAAGCCTGAGCTTGCTTATAAGCACTGGAGAAGTTGGCAACAAAGACACAGGACGAGAAAAACTAATGATATTCAAAGGATCAAGATTTTAGGGGAGATGGTAAAAGGTTTATTGCTGACAATGATGGGTCCTATATAATTGAATTCAAGTAGAAGATTAACAGATGAAAACACAAAAGGTCTGTGATGCAGGTGAGGTAGCACCTGCCAAATGACCTGGACCATCTTATAAGAGTGTCAGGCAACTAAAGAGTAAAAGAATAATCATTAAAAGATGGGAATAGCACAAGTATAAAGTGGCAGGGTGTCTTGTGTGCCAGTTGGCATAGGTTGAAAGACTGTGATTTAGAGCAGAGATCTCCAAAATGGTGCCCACATAGAAGTTTTTGACACCTGATGACTTGAAATTAGGAAGATGGAAAAGGGGAAATTATATTTGTAGTTATTATATTCCATATTAGCTCCACCATAATGCTGATAATCTTTCATTTTCACTACATATTAGAATTCTATGTCTTCCAAGTTCTAGAAGAAAAAATATCAAACTATTACCTCTGGAATATCCGACCCAAGGAAAGGAAAGCAGTGATCTAGCAATGAATGATATTTTTCATTCAAAGACTAATTTGGTAAAAGTTAGAAGGTTTATCATTAGACGGTCGATCAATAAAGTGATGAATTTTTGAGGGAATGAAGGTGTGCATGGCAATTACGGAGATTGTTTATTAAAGTGTGGGAGGAACTGTAATTTGCAAGGGTAGCAAAAATAAACTGAATTTTGTACTTTTTGAAGTACTAAGAGGTAATAATTTATATTATTCAGGTTATTAAGAAAATGTGGATATTCTCAATGGAAAAAAAAAAAAAAGGAAAGAACATTTATAATAGTTACAGGGATTAACAAAAGTTAGTAGAAATTGGTTTTTGATTAAAAGAAAAGACCAAAATGGAATATCAATCTATTATATTGGAGACTTATTTATTCATTAGAGAAGTCTAATTTTCTATGATAATTCAGTTTGAAAAGAAGTATTTATTTTATTTTATACTTTATTTTATTATTAAGAGGTATTTTTCATCTTAGAAGAGAGATGAATAAAGTGCTAAGTACAAACCAAAAAAATTTCCAACCAATATCCTGCTCTTTAACATTCTTGCATTTTAAGATTAATTTAAAAGCCAAGAAAATTTTCAGACAGACTGAAAACAAGATGACTCCTACTTATGAATCATAGATATTACATCATATTAAGTGGAAATATATAAAACCTAGTAACAAAACAAATCTGTGAAAACATTCTGCCTCTAGTATAAAATGTAAACACTGTATTCACCATCTCGATAGGTTTCTTCCTATTTAAAACAACAGCTGTATTAATTGTTTAACATTTTCATGGATTTCTCTTCATAATTAAGCTCAACGACTTTTAGTTTAAAAGGAAGTGCTTTGTTTTCAAAATGTAGTTATTGTCTTTACTTAACCTCACTTTGGAGGGTCTTTAAAATTTGTCTGGGGACTTTTTTCTAATATTATTTATATTTTTCCATGTAGACAGATCTCTTCCATCTGTACTACAACACACATCATTAAAAAGTTACCCGAGAACAATTCTTTTCTTAAGAACCATAACTTGGAATCCAAACATGTAAAAATACACTTAAATTTACACTAAATCACAAGAGTATGGGTGAAATGAGTAGCAGTTCTCAAGATTTTGTTCAAAATTATATTTGACTGCAAGAGAATAAAATGACTTAATAGCATCTAAGATTACCAAAGAAACCAAAGGTTATACAAGTGCTTTCAATATATACAGACATGAGCTTACCTTGACTGAATTGCAAGATAAATTGTACGACGAAATGACACTAGATTGATTTCTGTTTTGTCATGGATAGTCACTTTTTGTCCTGGAAGAAAAAAGCTAAATTCAGAAAACATCACACAAAGTATGAAACAAATGCAAATAAGCCTTTTTATATTATGCTTTAAAAACATCAAATCAGACAGATTTTTCAAAACTATTTTCTTTGTTTCAGTTCTAGAATCTGTAGTCAATAATTTTATTGAGCCATGAGGGAACAATCTAGCATGTTCTGCGGCAGGCTCTAGGAGAGGAATCAACTATATTTGCAAGATCTTTTAGAAATAAACTCATGAGAGCAATCTAAATGTGACTTTTTTTTTTAATGAAAAAAAAAATAAAGTGAGCTGTCTTTTAGTAGGCAAAATTGCTTCAAAAAGTTTTTGAACCAAACTAAGAAAATTCCCCGTTTCACACACACACAAACTATTTCTTTTTAGAAAGGACTTCTTCCACGTTGCTGTCTGATAAAATAACATTTCAAAAGTGGTAAATGGCACCTAAATACTTGAGAAGAATTCAATCACTTATGTGTGAGCTATTTATTAACCTTATGAGGACTCATCACAGGAACAATATAAAATCTTAAGCACAAATGTTAATGTTAGTATGCAAATGTAGTCCCTCTAATTTCTGAAACCTTTGCTCATATTTGTTTTAAAATTCTAAAATGAAATAGCAAGTAAAAGTAGAAATATCAATCTGTCTTTATAAAAAAATTACCAGACTTATTGTTAGAGTTAATTACATAAGTATCATTATATTTTTCTTAAATAGCATTGAAATAATTTGGAAAAATGTTTACCTTCTTCATCTTCATCCCCCTCTTCTTCTTCTTCTTCCTCCTCATCTTCTTCACTATCTCTAGCATCTTGATCTGTATTTGAATCACTGTCACCTTCATCAAGAATTTCTAGAAAAAACAAAGTAGATAATAAAATCACAGCAAAAATTCAAAGGTCAAATGTTGCCTATGTCACATTTTGAAAACTGGTTCATTCTGTACTTTAGGGTAGAAAGAGATCACCAACCAACCCTTTAAATATATATGAGCTAACTCAAAGTGCTCTCCTAAGGAAAACAAACAAACAAACAAACATATCTATTATCATTCCTCCAAAAATCCTTGGTAGTTAAGATACAAAGACTAGACAAAGAATAAAGAGAAGAATTAACTGCTAGCTTTTCAAAACAATGTGGAAGATTTTAGACTGGAAACTGGCATACTCTGAGAGTCAACAAAGACATTTATTTTATCTTAAGAAAAGTTATCAACTATGGGTTGAAGTGTAAAGAAGAAAATAAATTAAAAATAATAAAACAGAAAACAGAAAAGATAAAAAACAAACTCACCTTCCTCTCCCCAAAAACCCTAATTCATCATTCTTTTATTATCTATTGCATGCTATACATGGCCATTTTTTAAAATGGTGAACAACAAAACCAATAATTAATCCATACAAAGAGTAGTCAGATACAAAACAAACAGTTGCAGAAATTTTATTTTGAAAAAGTACTATTTGTTCTATTAGTTTTACAGTAAAAAAAAAACCTTTTTTAAAACCTAAGGTACTTTGGGCTTCTAACATCATTTGTTTGATGATATTGTCCATAAGATCAATGAGTTTTTCATCCTTTAAATCACTAATTTTAATAGCACAGGTAAACACTTCTGCATCCTAGTCAATGTGATTTATGAGCTACTATGCCTTCAAATCATCTGGAAACCAACCTTACCTTAGCTTCTCTTATATAGCAACCTTCTAGATATAAGGGCCTCTGAACTTATTAAACCTGGAATTTGGACCAAAGCACAGTCTATTGATGAATCTATACTTAATGGTCAACAGGGAGGTTAGGGCTCATTATATAAATTTGAGAATCATTAGCATCCACATGATAACTGAATCTCTGCAAAGTAATGAGATCAACAATGAAACAGTATAGAGGTAAGAAAAGAAAAGGATTCAGGATGGAGTCCTGTGGGATACTCATGGTTAGCAGGAATGACCTGAATGCAGATATTTAGTAAAAGTCAGAGATGAGTCAAAGAAGAAAAGCAGGAGAGAGCAGTGTCATGAAAACTTAAAGAGAACAAAGTATCCATGAAAAGAAAGTGATCAAAGAGTGTCAAAGGCTGCAGAAAAGTCAAGAAGGATAAGAACTGAGGAAAGGTCATTAAATATGGCAATTAAAAGATGATTAATAACTTTGGAGAAAGCAACGTTGTTTGAGTGATGAGATCAGAAATTAGTCTGTAAAGAAGACACCTTGTTTCTAAAATGCTGCCAGACACAAAGTCAAGTAAATACAACTCATTAGGCGGTCCTGTAACTAACACTGTCCATTATTACATTTCTCTCTCCATTTTATTTTCCTATATATTACATGAAAATGTGCCCCAGTATTTTTTAAAGAATGAAAGTCAAAGAAACTCTCCATCAGTTTCTCTTGACCTAAAGTGAATTTTGCTTAACTTGGAGAAATGTTTAATCTTTAATTTTTAAAAGTAAGAAATTGTATTTCTAGTTATTAGCACACTGACAATATCCTGGAGGATAGGAAAGGGAAATTACGGAGTGGAATGGATTTGAAATATATTATTCAGGACATATGAGAGGAAAGGAGAATGGCGGGGGGAAGAGTTGGTGGAAGGGATAGGAGGAATAAAGATGGGACTCCTAATTTTTCCAGGAACAAATGCTACAAGAAAAAAAGAATTAGCTCAGCTAGAATTTCCAACTGTGTTAATAACCTAAGGAAATGTACTTGTAATTACAATTAAAAATTTCTTTAACTTTGATTCCTCAAATCAAAATATCCAATTTGAATAAAAGAAACAAATGTTTTGGTTTTTCCATTAATCAGTAGACATTTATAATACATCTACAATGCATTATACTTGATGCTATAAAAGTTCCACTTCAAGTAGTTTTCAATCTAGGTATAAAGACAATACTAAGAGACAAGACAATTAGGAACAATTCAAGATAATATATAATTGCTGAATTGTGAAATACAGATGTTTGGTGCTATAAAAGGAATTTTAAAGGAATGGGGAAGAGAGCATGAACAAATGTTTATTGACAAATAAATGAAATATGATCAGAAAGTAGGACATGCTAGAGCAGAAGGGCTAAGGAAGAGAGAGACAATCAGATAGATAAGAAGAATCAAATCACGGACAGTAGGAGGATGTATATTAGTGTTATTTTAGGAAAATTTGGCAAATTAATTCAGGATACCTAAATTTAGTGAAATCAGTCATGCAACTGTTGAGTACGCATGGTATGAAATGATGAGAGTGCTTTCTAACGATATTTTGAGGGAAAAGTTGATAGGACTGGGAGAACACACTGGATTTAAAGGACTAAAGAGATTTGACAGTCAAAGACAATTGTAAGCTTTTTTGGCTTATGATATTTTAGCCACCTTGGAAATATCACTTAATCTCTCTTGGCTTCAAAAGAAGTAAAGAAGGTGGAGGAGAAATAAATTAGACAACTTCTAAGGTATTTTATTATTCTAAATCCTATATTACAACAACAATGGGGGATTTGAGAAGGGATTTAAGGTAAGAGGTGACTCAGTTCCATTTTAGACATGTTAAATTAGATATATAATAAGATATTTGAGAAGAAATGTTCAGTAGATAGAAATGCAAATATGATATAAAAATAATAATAGTGGCTAGGGATGAAGATATAGGTGTCATCAGCATTTGCATTTGGCTAAGTGGCTGATAAAAACAGGATGTAAGACACACTATTTTTTTAGAAGTAGAGATGTCAGCACCATGGAGTTAAAACTAGAACTTAGAAGAGATCTCAGAAGTCCACATTCCTTCATGTACAGATGAAGAAACTAGGCACAAAGAGGAAAAGTTTGTCTGAGGTTCCACAAGAGATTTGGTTTGGTAATGTTTGAAATGGAATTTGAACTTCGATCCTCTGACTCAAAATCTAGCACTCTGTACCATACTGCCTCCTGTAAGGCCAGAAACTGGCTCAAAAGAAGATAATCAAGTTAAATTCTCAGTTTCCTTGCTGGTTCATCATTCATCATACCCCTAACTGGACACATTTTAAGGTTATCATATGTCCTTTTCTCATCCCTTTCTAAATTTTCTCACTCAGTGACCTCAGCAGCTCCTATGGATTTAAGTATTATTTGTATGTCTACATTCATAGTTGTTCTCCTGAGTGATAACAGCCCTACATTCTCAAAGCAAAATGTCCAATTTGGATAAAATAAACAAATATTTTGGGTTTTTCCATTAATCAGGACACTTATGCATTTATAATGCATTATACTAGATGCTATAAAAATTTAACAACAAAAAAGACATTTTAAGTAGTTTTCATTCTAAGTATAGAGACAACATTAAGAGACAAGACAATCGGGAACAATTCAAGATAACATAATGGTTGAATTGTGAAATACAGACTTTTAGTTCTATAAAAAGAATTTTAAAGGGACAGGAGAAGATAACTGCTAACTGGACATTTCAAATTTGAGATCCCATAAACATCTCCAACTTACAAAGTTTGAAATAGAGCTTATTATTTTACTCAAAAGCCACCCTTCTGAAGTCTCTCTTTTCCCCTCTGTCAAGGACACCAACATCTTACTAGTCATCTATGTTTATAACCTTAATGTTATCCTTTCTTCATTCTTCCTCAAATTAAAAATAAAGTCAGTTGCTATTTCTTCTTCACAAGTGTTGTAGCTGGTCAATTCTGCCTATTTGTGGCCTCCCCTTTTAGGTTCTTTTCATTTCTCACTAAAACCTGTTTTAACAACCTGTTAACCTGTGAACAAGTCTACCCCCTTATTCTACCAATCATTCATTGAGCCATCTAAGCAACTTTCCCAATTCATAGGTCTTACTATTTAACTTTCTAACTCAGTAAAATGTGGCAGCTTCCTATTATGATATATAAACTTCTTTATTTGGCATTTCTAATCTGATCCCAATCCTTTTTTACATTATTCCTTTTCCCAGGCTTCCTACCAAACTAGCTTTCTTGCTTTTAACACACGACTTTTCAACTTTCAAATGTGTGACTTTACATTGGCATTTCCTTGACTAGAAGATACTTTTTCCTCATCTCTGCCTCTTAGAATGCTGCATTTCCTTCAAAAATTTAACTCAAGTACCACCTTCTGTATAATGCTTTTTTTAAAGGTCACAACAATGTAGAATGCTAATGTCCACTGTCTCCAAATGATTCTGCATTTTGGAGGGTAAATATTCTCCATATACTTATTTATAGACATCATGCCCCCCTCGCCTCCCCCCCCCCAAAAAAAAAAGTTTAAGACATTTTATTTACACAGGAGTTATTTCATTTGTTATCATATTCCCTGTGTCTAATGTAATTCCTGAAATATCGCAAATGCTTAATAAATGCATACTGATGCTGGTTGATTGAATACAAAGGATATATGCTCAATTCAATTAGAAATGAATACATTTTAGTTCCTAAATAGTTTTCTATTTTTTTAAGTTCTTGAACTTTTAAACAAAGCAAACTTCTTACAAATTAAATATTTTAAGATAATCAGAAAAACCCTACATAAAAATATAAAATTATAGTTGTCTAAGTTGTTTTTAGTAAACTTGAGAATTAAAATAAAATTCTACTTACCTTTTTTAATAGTTTTGTATTTCTCTTCATTTTCCTTAAAATTAGGATCCAGCTTGAAAACATCTTTTAGGAAACAAAACCAGTACATTTTAAAATCATGAAAATCCTTATGATATTTATATTGAAATTCAAACTGTTTAAGCATGGTTTTTTTGTGTGTGTGTGTGTGTGTCTGACTTACTAAGTACATCCTCTGGATTATACTCATCTTCCAGTGGAAGCATATGCGTGAATTGGTCTTCTTCCTCCACAAGATCAAGTCCTTCCAAAATAACAGGGTGATCCTTGAATCCATCCTTACGTACTGCAAACATCACTTCAATCATATATTGAACTCGTTTGTCAATTTCAGATTCATGGAGAATATTGCGAAGACGTTCAAATATAGCTGTAATTCAAAAGAAAAAAGTTATTTGAATAAAACACTCACACAATATTCAACCAAAACCTCAACTCTATAGTAAAGGATATACTCACCATTAATTCCTCTAGGAGATACTTCTGTTAATTTTAGGCCACACTCTTTAAGAAATCCAATAGCTACTTCAACGCTGTCATCTGTTGGTCTTTCAAGAAGTAAGGTGAGCATCTCTAAACATAAAACTTCATGTGCCTGTAAGAGTGAGATGACATGATCAAAAGAACATGCTTTTGGATAATTATTTATAAAATGATACTTTATGTTATATAATGTCAATGAAAATCTCTTGTGAAGCCAATGCTAGGCTGTAAGCCAATAAATTCTATTACTTATAGACACTAGTTTCTCAATTGGACAGTAAATTTATTTCTTCTACTTTCATTTTCCACTTTTGTACATCTAAGATCTATTAACAAATATCCAAAACTGTTTAAAAATGTTAACTCAGCCTGAATTAGAGTTTGGTAGATTTCTCTCTACACTTGCTGCATATGAAATTCCTTCTATCAGATCCAACCCTTCATTCTAGAACCTTATGCTAAAAATGGAATTCCACACTGGATACAAACTCAGTTCCAGAGGATTATCTAACAAGACAGCTTCTCCCAGAACATTTAGTAAAAGAGTACCTCCAAGTCAATCTAGATTAATTCTGATCTAGATGTACTACAAACTTCTTGAAAAAAAGGGAGGGGCAAACTCCATCTCCCTCCATCCCCTTTTCAGTTTCCTTTATTCTTTGAGGGCAGGGACTTTCTTTCCACTAGTATTTATATTCCCAGCATTTAACAAAGGCCTGACACACAGTGACACAGTGGCTGCTATTCAGTACTGTTAGATTCTTTTTGACCTGTAGACTACAGCAGGCCAATACTGCCCAAGAGATTTTCTTGGCAAAAATACTGGGAATGATTTACCCCTTCTCCAGAGAATTAAGGAATACAGAGAATAAGAGGCGTGGCCACAGTCACAAGCTAGTAAGTGTGTAAAGCCTGATTTGTATTCACAACTTCCTAACTTCAGGCCCAGAAGTCTATCCACTGAACCACCTAGCTGCCTTGATACAATAAGCGATCAATAAATAATTGAATAGCTGACCAATGAAGGAATATTTTCTCTTCATATTTCGATAAATGCTATATTTTACCATTTTAAATCTATAATATATAATTCAATATTCAAGTTGAAAATATTTTTAATAATTCTGTATTAGGAATATGTTGCACAATTTTCTGATTAAAAGATTTTATATATATGTACACATATAATAATGCAACTTTTTAATATCTTTCATATGAATTGCTTCAAAAACCAATTTTTGGTAAAGGGATAAAATGCTATATATAACTATGAAATGACACAAATTATCAATGCAATAAGATCAGGAGCCATGTTTAAAATTTCATTTTGATAAGCAATGACATAAATAATTTATGAGCAAATTTAGAGTAATTTTATTAGGAAAATTCATCATAAAAACAACATTTCTCATAATTTAAGTCAAAGATTTAGGCAATCTTTTCTAAAAATCACAGATATTACAAGGAAAGGAGTTTAAATTTCATAATAATCAAATAACCTTGTGTCTGACAAAAATGTTTCTACTTCATAGAAAGGAAAAGAGACAGAAAATATGCCAACTTAACTTTTTGGAAAAAGCTCTGAAAATATTTTTAATTAGCTTTATACTATTCATTAAAGTGTTTGCAAATCTTCCAATGTCTCAGCATAGGTAAAATTAATTATCAATAGGAATAAGTTTTCTTGTACTCTCATGGTGGCTAGGGAAGTGCTGCTCAATGTTTTTTTAGTAAGGAATTCCTATAGTTAAAAGAAATGACAAGTGACACTGAAACCCTGCACTTAGTAACCCTAAACAAAGTTCATTTTTATTTAATCCTAAAGTTAATTTTCGTTTATTATTTTTCTCAATCTATTAACAACAGATATGAAAAGCAAGTTTTTAATTGACATAAATATCACTGTTACTACTTCCCAAGAGTATAAACTTCTAAATTATTTTGGAGGAAAAAACTATTGAGTAAGGAAATGTATTTGACTTTGAACCAAATGAATTAAAAATTGTCACATCAAAACTAAGATATATTTATCAATTATATCTATGACAATTATTTATTTGTTTAAACTGAATAACCTGAAGGCATAGATATAGAGGAAATAATATTTCCTACCATGCTCCCATAATTAGGATCTACTAAACAAGTGAAAGAGAAAAACAACTTCCAATTTTAGTCTCAAGATTAAAAATAAATGAAGTCACACTATTTGAAAATATAGTAATTTGTAAAGAGTGCCCACACTTGTAGTTTGCTAGTAATATAAAATGAAAATATAAAAAACCTCCAACTATACATTTTCTTATTCTTTATAAGTGTTGTACTTCAGAAGAAAACAGCAACAATAAATGATATGTTATAGGGCTACTAGATTCCTTATTTTATGGAATAGGTCAAAGTTTCAAGACTAATACTTACCACATTCTGGTTAATTAGGTGGGCAACAAATTTTGAAGCAGTTAAACAAAGTTGCTGCAAAATGAAGCAACAGAAAAAGTTACATAATAATAAACGACTTCCTGAGTCTTAATAAAGTATCATTAAATGAACATTTGTATATGCATAAAGTATTGAAAGCTGAAAGTTTTTATGAGTGTCCATTCATTTTAATTTATCAATAGGAAAATGCTAAGGAATAAGAATATAATTATTTTTAATCTTTCTCTATATTGTTTTATATCAGATCTGTACCATTTAATAGTTTGTACCATTACAGCATTTAGAATGCAAGTATATTACATACCTTATCATTTCTTCGATAGCCTTTTCGAAAATTAAGAATTAACCTCTTGAGGATAAGTTCTCCAATGTTGGGGAATTTTGAATTTATAATTGCCACAAGGGCTGCATATACATGAGTAAAAATTGGAGATGCACTTTGTGCTTGCAAAACAGATCGAGACAGCAATCCCCTGTGATTTTTAAAAACAGGAAAACACATATAAGAAAATTTATAAAAATCCAATATAATCTTTCCAAAGGAAAAACTACATTTATCAACAATTTTAATGTATTTCCTCCTATAAATAGCCATGAGAAGCAAATGAAGACCAAATTTTTCAGCACTTTTATAAATATAGATTAGAATTTCTTTCTTTCAGTTCCTATTTCTTCTACATCATGACCTCTGGAATTTTGAAAAAAATCAAAGTTTGGAAAGAAAAAAACAAAGGAAAAATTACAAAATCTCAAAGATAAATGAACTGGATTAAAAAAAATAGTATTAAAATTGTTGCTGTTCAGTTGTTTCAGTCATGTTTGACTTTTCATGACTTCATTTGGACTTTTGTGAGCAAAGATACTGGAGTGCTTTACTGTTTCTTTTTCCAGCTTATCTTATAAGTGAAGAAACTGAGACAAACGGGTTTAAATGATTTTGCCCAGGATCACATAGCTAATAAGTGTTGGAAACCAGATTTGAACTCAGGAAGATGAGTCTTTCTGACTCCTGTTGTGCCAATCTATGCATTGTGCCACCTAACTGCCCTTCACAAGAGATATTAGCTACAGCACTAACACATATTTATGGCCTAAATGCTAAAGGCAGAAGAAACGATTTTTTTTTTTATGAAACTTAGACTACTGTTATCATAAGAGTGGGCTTAGAGATAAAAAATACCTCCCCTGCATTATGCCATTTCTTATTTTCATTCACCAACCCTCCTGCAAATCAATACCTTATTGGTTATGTATAGTTGTAAAAGCCTCCAATTTTAGAACCATAAAGAGCTCTGCCTGACCCCTTTATCTATATCTACTTTCTACCCTGCTGCTCCTCAATCAAAATTAGTCTTGGCTAACTAAACTAACAAAGCTAACTGATTTAAGTTATATTACAATGTGAATGCTCAACAGAATTAAGTCTTCCAGCAGGGAATTTGTTTTATCCATTCCTCCCTCCTCACAAGTAAACTGTAAGAAATCTTTTTGGTCTTTTTTTTTTTTTTTTTTTTAAACCACTTGTACATATCACATTTAGATACCTTAATAACTGTTTGGTAAATGAATAAGTGAATGGGGTATACAGAAGTACTTTTTAAACTATTAAGAATCTGTAATTTTCTTACCTTGTGACAACATAGTCTAAAGATAACAAAGGGTATGGCATAGCCCTCTTTTAAAAACATATTTCCCACTTTCCAAATTTTCAGCCTATTTCTTTCTTTATTTTTTTAAAAGCTTTTGAAATAAAGTTGTTAAAAGTTCGAGCAGTTTAAGACATGGAGTTATGATCAATAACAATTGGACAAGTTCTTCTGTAAATAGTTACATGTGTATGTGTGCACAAGCTTCATGATGACTTATTAAAATCTAGTTAATCATAAATTCACATGAAATGAATACCGATATATATCACTGAAAGAAAACAGGAAAAATTACAAAGATTAGTATCCATATTTTAAAAGAGTAGTGTTTGTTTTTGCCATTGTTAGTAGGTTACTTTTTAAAAAAATACTGTGGAATGAAATATTTGATACTTACCGTCCCCTAACTATATTTTCTTTAAGTAATTCTTGAATGATAATCCCAATGTTAGAAATGTTCACTTTATTGATGAGACCATTGATTGACTTCTTTAAGGCTTCCCAGCTCATTCGTTGGTATGCTAAGCTATAAGAAATTTTAAAATAGGTAAATCAAAGGATCTTATGCTACTTTCTAAATATACTCATAATAATAACAATGAAAAATATAAGAATTCATCAATAGTTTTTTAAATTTTCAATTTGACTATAAATACACAAAGGACACTATTCAATATATTGTAACCATAGAAATAAATGCCTGTCAAATTAAAAATTCCCTCTAATTAACCTGTTCATATTCTAAAATGCAAAACTGATGCTCAAACCTACCATACTATGGGAAAACTGACACATGCTATAATATAAGAAGGATGCAAATTTTTCCAGAGTAAGGTAAAATAATGGTGAAAGATTATAATTTCTTCTTAGTTATCACTAAAGTTTTCATAAAGAATTCATCTCATTAAAAAAAAAATTTCCCCCCAATTACATGTAAAAACAATTTTAAACATTTTTTAAAGTTTTGAGTTCCAAATTCAATTCTCTTTCCTCACCTCCTTCCCTGCTTCAATAAGCAATGATACAAACTATACATGAGCAATCATGTAAAACACTTCAAGTCATGTTGTGAAAGAAGTGTAAGGAAAAAAAAATCATTTCTTAAAGTTTAATGTGTAAATATTCTTTTGCATTCCATCTCTTGTCAAAAACCACTGTTGTAAAGATAAACTAGATTTTTTTTCCCTAATAAAGGCAAAAAGCTATTTTTGCTAATTATAAGATAAAATTAAAAGTGAAACTAATGTGAAATTAGTGTGTATTTTACTTACAATGAAGGAACATAAGCAGATCATGTAAACAAACCAAAATAAAATAGGCTAATAAGAGGGTTTAAGGGATGTTTTCTCTTCCTAGAAATCTTTTAAGCAAATGGTCAAAGATTCCTTGTGAGATATGTTGAAGACAATTGTGTAAATTTATGGCTTGTGCCAGATGACTTCTGTAGTGTCTTATAAAATGGACAGTCTGTGATATTTGCATAAATTCATGTCTAAAAGCATAGTTGTTACCGAATTTTTTTTTTTGGCCTTAAGAGAGATTTATACTAATTAGTCCAGGAAGATGAATAGCTTCTCTATTAAAAAAAAATTGCACTTTGTCTTAGGCAAATTACTTAATGTCTAAATGAGAAAGCTGAGTTCTAATAATCTATGACTATATTCAAAAATTAATTTCATATTCTTCCATGTGAAATGTGGTTTTTGGCTGAACAAATCTGTCAATAAAAATTTCTCTGAGTCTTACTTGAATCTCTTTCTTGAATTACTAGAATGGAGTATCAAGTATATTAAGAAGCCTAAATTTCACCTGTTTCATTACTAAATAACAAACATATATAATAACAATAGTAAGAAATAACTAGTATTTACAAAGTGCTTTAAGAGCACTTTCTGTTATCTCCCTTGAACCTCACAACAATCCTGTGATATTGAAACTATTATTTATCCCCATTTTACAGAGGAGGAAAATGATACTGAGTTAAGTGACTTGCTCAGGGTCACACAGCTAATTAAGTATCTGAAGCAGGATTTGAACTCAGTTCTTTCTGATTCAGTCCAGTGGTCTACCCATTGTGTCACTCTGCTGCTTCTATTCTGTTTAAAAAGAGGTTTTTTGGTAGTGAATAATTTTTATTAAGGATTTCACCTACTTTCACAATATTTTTGGTAGTGAAAAATATTGTGAAAGTAGGTGAAGTCCTTAATAAAAATTATAAGGAGACTGAGAGCTCCTGGAAATAAGAAAAAATGAGGAAAGGAAAAACTAATCACATTTTATGAGAAGATCCATTTGAACTGGTTGCCCTCAATAATATTCTAATTTCAAAATGCTCTGATTTTATGCTTCCCTTCAAGGATGGAGAAAATGGGAGATGATAAACATATAAGCAGTACATTGGTCTACATTTGAATACTGCATTGTCACAATGATACAAGAAAGAATCTCTGCTGTGATTTCACTTCTCTGAGCCCATTTTTTTTATTTATAAAATATGGGCACTGGACTTGATTTCTCTGGTCCTAAAGATCTTTTGTGATCCTTGATGATCCATTATTGCTTTAGTTAGTTCCAGGGTTGCTTAGCTCATTACTTTAACAGGATGCATGTCCTGCTCTTTCTTAAGTCTATAGAGCAGCCCTTTAAATGTGGAAAGTTTCCTATGTTCCTCGAATCTTATTTTTTCCAGGTTAAACAGTTCCAATTTCTTCAATCATTTTTCACATTGACAGTTTCCAGATCCTGATCATTCTGGCAATTCTCTTAAGGAATACTTCAGTTTGTCAAGTGTTCCTTTTCAATTATGACTGACACCTAGAATTAATCTATGAACTAACAGTGATAGAGTTAAAGAGTAGTTAATTTCCTTTTCCTCTAAAGGCTTGTCTAAAGAATCTTACAATGGTTTGACATGTTTTAAGGGAATTATTTAATGAAGGCAGTATATTGAACATTATTTTGATAATGAGGTAGACAGACTAGGAGAGTAGAATAGAGATTAGAAGTTGGGAGATAGTAATCTAGTCCTGAGGTGATAAAGATCTATAAAAATTGGTGGCAAGAAGAATAGATAAGGATGAATTAGCATTGTGTTTTTCATACAATAAGCTCTTAATAAATGCTAAATGAATGCTGAATAATCAATAAAAACCTGGTGGCTATGAGAGCAAGAAAAATCAAAGCTTGTTCTTAGTCAACATTTCTATCAAAGACTTTATCCATGCTTACAGGCACATTATAATTATTTTGTTGAACTGAACACTTACAAAATATATGCATAGGATCCAAGAGATAGCTAATGAGAAATAAAATAATTAAGATTCTAAATGATGTTCATAGCCTAGAATGCCAAATCCAAATTAACAAAATGTCATTTAATTGGGGGGAAAAAAAAAAAAAAAAAGAGAGAGGATTCCTGCAAGCAAACTAAAAATAAATAAATTACAGGTCTGATAGTAGTAAACGAAAAGAGCAGATACATGTGGTAGCTGGAATAAAACAAAAATCTGTGTCTTCATAGCTGTTCTATTTTAACAGCAAAAAATTGGAAATTACCTTATATTCCCAACAACTGGGAAATAACTAAACAAATTATGATATATTCATATGATAAAGTATCATATTGCCATAAAAATCACAAATGTGAAACATACCAAAAAACATGTATAAGGTAATACAGACTAGAATCAGAATTAAAAACATGACGGAAACTACATGGAAGGAAAAAAAAATTGAAGGAAAATTTGAACCTAGATGGCAGAATTTTAGACAGGTCTTGATGAAAATATACAAAAGCATTTTATATGCTTGGCTTTGTTTATAAATTCTTTTAATTCTACCGCTTAAAAGGGTTAAGTTTGGGTTAAGACCTTGACCTTTCTTTTGTATGTATATATGGTTACTTGCCTTTGTTGCTTAAGTCAACTTGGGGGAAAAAAAAGAACTTTCTAATGCTCTATCACTCTAGTAGAGTCTATCAGGTCTGTTACAAGCTAAGCAGCAGCTTGGATGGACTAATGTCCCCAGCCTTCCAGCTCTGCTTTTGGTTCATTTAGCCATTTCAATCTGTTTAAGAGCTACGTGTATAATTCTATTCCTGTGACCAAACTTGACATGTTCTCTCCTTCTATTTGTAGGGAGATGAGATAGTTAGGACAATATATAATGATAACATGTTTTACTATAAAATTAAATGGCTATTGGATGGGAATATTTTTTTTCCATGCTAAAAACAAATCTGTAATTCTAATTAGAATGAAGAATGCACAGGCTCATTCTTACACAGATTGCCTTCAAAAATCAGATCCCCCCCCTCCAAGTTTATGACTACTTATAGAAGATACAGATATAGCAACTAAACACAAATCAAAGAATAACTGGATAATAAAATTACAAAAAGTACAAACCATATAATCAGGAATTGAATTGTCTATTTCTTTCTCATCAAGAGAAGGGAAATGATAGGATGGATCAATGTCGGTTTTCTAATGAAACAAAGGATATTATCTAAATATTATCACCATTTCTTTCCAAAAATCCTTTTGCACCTATATGATTTCTACAAACATCATCTAACTGGACATCTAGTAAAATGGTGAAGTACCTGTTTTTATCTGTGATTTGTTCTTGCATCATCCTGAGCTTTGCTGGAGGAATGTAAGCACCACCTGTGCGAGTGAGGAGTGGATCCACATCATCTTTCTTCTTCTTTGTTGGGGGCTCATCCTGAGATGAGCTCTGAGTTGTTGCTCTTTCTGTACTCTTTCTGCTTGGTGAAGGAGATTTCCTGTACCTTCTCCGATCTGAATCTCTCTCTTTTTCTCTCTCCCTACGTTTTTCTCTATCCCTCCCTCTGTTGTGAATGAAAAAACAAATGGAAAGAAAAAAAAACTAAATTCAATTCATTCAGTAACTACAATGCACAAAACACTATTCAAATTACTAGAAGGGGCAAGGCATTAGAAACAATATAATATAGTTCCTATTTTTAAGAAACTGGTTGAGGATACAACTACACAAAAACCAAAAACATTACAGAAAAATACAAGATATATATCACAATGTGCTACTGCACATGATTAGGTAGCAAGCAAGCAACAGAGGTATGAGAATCTCAAGTGGGTAGGCATTCTTGGGCACAAGTCAGAGAAGAGAATTAACAAAAAGGATAATTCATGGTACATTTGTGGGAGAGCAAGAAGATTTTTGTGTGTAGAATAAAGGATTTGTGTAAAACAATAATAGGAAAGAACTTTGAAAATGTAGGTTGAAACTAGCTTATGAGCTCTTCAAAACAAGCTTAGTAAGTCTGGGTCTTTTAACCTAGACCAGGACTTCTTAACTTTTTGCACTCATGATCCTTTTTTCCCAAGAAACTTTTATATGACGAACGCTGGGAATGTAGGTATATAAAACAGGTATACAAATCAAATCAAGCATTAATTGATAATACATCATAAAGAAATTTATTTTAAAACAATTCTTTGGTAAATATTTTACTACTTAATAAAGATGAAAGCAAAATGGTATAACAATGAGATGGATGACTTGTTTATTTTTACATGAATTAAATCTTGGTGGAATATTTGTTAATTTTTACTGTGGACAAATTTTTCATGGCCCCCACATTGAGTTATATGATATATGATGAGTTATATGGGGTTGTAACCCAAAATTTAGGAAGCTTTGCCCTACACTGCTGACAAAATTTCCTACTTGATTTCCTTGCCTCAGTCTCTCCTCCCTCACTCATAACTACCAAATCCAGATTCTTAAAGCCAAGGTTTAGCTGTAATGTTCCTGCTCAGGAAGCTCCACTGGATCTTTATAGGTTTCATCTTTGCGATATTTAAAGCTCTTTGCAAGCTATTTTCAGTTTGTCTTTCCATGCTCACTGTATGCAACTTCCCTTCACTTATTCTAATTCCAGCCAGACAAACTTACCTGCTGCACTCTGTACATGCTCATCTCTCTTGCCTGTGTTCAAATAGTCCTTTACATTTAGGACGGACTCTTCCATTTTTAACAATCCCTAATTTTCTGAGGCATTTCCTTGAGTTCCTCAACTCATTTGCTACTTTATAAAAAACATCAATCCCAATTCTTCTCTTATTCTGATGCTAGTGTTCTCAAAAGCTTACTCTTTTCCTCTTTTAATTTAGACATAATGCATGCTTCTTGAACATAAGAATTTTTTCATTTTTGTATAGCAAACTAATGAATAATTATATATGGTAAGTTACAGCATAACATATATGGAATCAAATATTTTTAGCAGGACAATGATATGATGAAGCAGGTATTTTGGAAGAAAAAAACAAAATATATAGTTTAAGGTATGTGTATGTGTTGAAAAAAACAAAACAAACAAAAAAAAAAACCACGTGTGAAATATTTTTGGAAGCAATCAGTTAAATTCAACAAGTTAAATTCAACAAACGCTTATTAAAGATTTATCAGAGGTATAAAAAGACAAAAACAAGACAGTTCCTGTCTCAAGGAATTTACATGTCATGCAAATAAATAAATATAAAGCAATTTTAAAAGAAGAAAGTGTAAAACAATTTGGGAGAACAGTGGAGAGCTTTACTGAAATGGTGATATATATGACAAAATTTTAAAGCAAATTATGATTCTGAAGGTAATGTGTTACAGTGAAGAAAGTTGACTTTGAAGTCAGGATATACCTAACTTCAAGAGTTTGATAACTTAGGGTTCAAAGTCTATTTTTGAAAAGTGGGAGCAAGTTTGTTCCTCATCAAATCCATGATACCTCTCTTCTTTGTTCTAATTTTCCCAGCATAAAGAAGAAAGGTGCTTAAAAAACTTATTTTGCACTATACTGCATCCATTAAGTCTACTCCTATTATGGTATCCAACCTTAAAGAAGCTAATTCTAAATTTTTGATAAGAAAAATCAAATGTTAATTCCAAATTTTTTTATAACACTAACCGCAATTCCATGGTACTATCATTAGAATGTCCTCGTCCTGAATATTCTTGATCTGATCTGCTGTAATCTCTGTCTTGGGGGGATCGTTCCCGTTCTTCATATCTAAGAGATAAAATAAAAAAGCAAAATTGACAAGATGGAAAATAATGTGGTAATGAATACTCATTGCTAAGAATCCTACTAGTTGGTATCACATGATCAAATCAGTTTTGACCATATCTGGAAGACCAGGAGTGGAATAGGTCTGATCACATCATCTTTTCTATTCAATAAATTCCAGTGGCTCCCTTTCACTTCCAGGGTCAAGTATAAAATCTGCTTTGGGACATTCAGAACTCTTTATAACCTAGCCATCTTCCTCCTTCTTCAATCTTTTTATACCTTACTCTTTGCCCCACCTTCTTTGATAGTAATGGCACTGGTCTCCTGGCTGTTTCATCTCTCAGCTCCGAGCATCTTTCCTAGATGTCCTTTATGCATGGAAGGTTCAACCTCCTTTTCTTTGCTGTTCCAACTAAATTAACTCCTTTAAATTCCAACTAAAACCCTGTCTTCTCCAAGAAATCTTTTCCCAATCCTACTTAATTCTAATGTTTTTCCTCTTTTAATTAATCTCTTATTTCTCCTGCATTTAGCTCATTCACACATATTTGTTCGATGATTATCTCCTCAAGGACTATCTTTAGCCTCATTTGGTTTACATAGCACTTAGCAATGTGCCTGGTGTATGGTAAGTGTCTAATAAATGCATAACGATTGGCTGGCTGTTACTTAAAAATGTTGGCAGCTAAATCTACTAAAATCAAATCCGTCAAGCTTTGAAAGAATTTTTGACTTATATTTAAGATGGGAGGCTCAAAAATCAAATATTCAAGGTCCATTTTGTTCTATCCTCTCATTTTATCTAAGAGGCAATGGAGACCGAGCAAGATTAAATCACTTGTCCAAAATCATACAAGGTCTTCTAAAGTCTTAGGAAATCATAATGATCAAGTTTTTGGTCTTGGTTGAATTTGGTGCAGCCTTTAGTTGCATATGTGCCAGCTCAATTTCCATCTGGAAAGGCACTATGCTAGAGGTTCCAATAGCCTTACTGATGTGTTTTGTATCTAGTTGCCAGTACAAAAGGTTAGATGCCCGGTGAATTGTTCAACTTTCAAAGAAAAAAAAAATCAAAAGGAAAAAAGGAGCAAGCCACTGTAGTAGTGTATTCCCTAATTCTCTTTGTCCTTACCCAACCCAACATAACAAAATAATGATTTCATTTCTGTGTGATTATCTAACTTAATTAGTTTAAGTAATTTAAATATATATATATATATATTATGAAACTGTCATCAATTCTAGAAATGAGGTATTCAGGTATTTGTCAGCTTTGATTTTATAATGATGACAAGAGAAGGTTTATTCAATAGAGAACAGAGAAACCTTTATAATTTCTGCTTTCAATTTTTTTTTCACTAGCATTTTAAACTGAGGAAAATTTCAAATGTTTAGTTGATTCATATTAGAATGTTTGACTCATGTAAATATTGCCTTTTACCTAATAATTAAAAATAATAATTCCATATAAAATCAATCAACAAACATTTATTAAGCATCAATTATGTGCTAGGCACACTATGTTAAATATGAATGATAGGGAAAAAGAGGCAAAAAATATCATCCTTATCCAAGGAGCTACCACTCTAATGGGGGACACAATATGCAAATTATTATATACAAAGCAAACAATATATAGAATAAATAGAAAATAATTAACAGAGGGAAGGCACTGGATTTAAGAGGATTTGGAGAGGCTTCAAATAGACAAAATTTTAGTAGGGACTTAAAGGAAGTCAGGGAGATAAAGTAGTTGGAGCCTCATGAGGAGAGAGCACATTCTAGGCATGAGGGACAAAACAGTTCATATGGCCAATTCTTCACCTTGGGAGTCCCTTTACAACAAAAACACTGATGGTTTAGAACAAAAATTTTCATTGCCATTTAAAATTTCCTTCTGAAACTCACCCTGATGTACGAGTTATAACATCACTACAAACCTTATCACTTGAAAGTGAACTGAGGACTCAACTGTTTGATAAGATAAATTCCATTTTTAAAAAGGTCAAAACGTCTCCACTTTCACTCAGAATAGTGATGGCTTTTGTTGAACTGAGTGTATCCCATTTAACTGTAATATAAAAGCATATCATAGCATTGTGGTTCAGTTGGAGGAATGTTGGACCTAATCAGAGGAACCAATCAACTCTCATACTTATACTTCCTTGCCTCCATGACCTAGGCAAGCATTTAATTTCACAAAGCTTCTATTCCTTCACCTGTAAAATGGGACATTTGAATTGCAGGACCTTCAAATCCTGCCTGATATTTACTATGCGATCCTTGAAAAGTCAATCTCTCTCAGTTTCAGTTTCAATTCCAGGATCAAATACAAAATCCTTTTTTTGTTATTGTTGTTTAAATATTTTATGAGTATAACCTTATAGTACATTATTTGTAGCTATAGCTAGAAATGTTCAAAAAAATTGCAAACTTCATTTTAATGGATAGATTTTGAGATATTTTATCACTCAGCTTTGATAACTGAGTTTCAAAGAAACTGAACATATTTCTAGTACATGCCCCAAACTTTGTGATGTAATGATATTTATCTCCTCTACTCTCTATCTTTCAATTCAGGGCATTTTCCCTGGTTGTCCCTCAAGTCTGGCATGTCTCTCTTATCTCTACTTTCTGGCCTCCCTGATTTCCTTCAAGTCTCAGCTGAGATTCCACCTGTTAGAAGAAAGTTTTCCTACTCCCCCCTATTTTAGTGGTTTCCCTTTGTTGATTATTTTCACCTTATCCTATAATTAGCTGTTTGCAGGTTGTCTCCTCTGATAGACTGTATTTCTTGAAAACAGGAACTGACTCTTCCCTTTTTTTGTATCTAAGTAAGCATTTAATAAATGTTTACTGACCAAAATGGGAATAATAGCATTTTTTCTCAGAAGGATTGTGAGCATCAAATGAAAAATAGACATAAAAAGAGCTTTGCAAATCTCAAAATTCTGTGCTATCATTATGACTACTCTATACGCAAGACTTTCAATAGCACATTGCTTAGAATATATACATATTAGAGAAATAAATTTAGATTAACTGAAACTCAGCTATCAAAACTGACAAAATATCACAAAAACTATCCATTTAAAGTTTCAAAATTTTTGAACTTTTCTAATAACAGCTAGATAACATGCCATAAAATATACTTGTAAAATATTTAATTAAACATCACATAGAAATATCCATAAACTCATGTTACCATGTAACCACTTATTTAATATTTAGAAGTGCTCGTTTCCAAATGAAAGAAATAAAATGGGTAGGAGAAAATAAGTGTTTTCTTCATTTTTAATTGTAGTAAGTAGGCCCAATTACAGGAGATAATAAAATGAAAGATTTATTAAATATTATGTTAATTATCAGCCTGATACTAAAACAGAAATAAGAGAGGGTTTTTAACATTTCTTTAGAATCAAATTATCATAGATTTATGAAGGAAAGTCTAACACTCTTGATTTATAAGGGAACTATATTATTGTCTTTTATTTAATACCAAGACATAAACACCAATAGCGTTTACTGTAAAGGACTGAAACTATGAAAATGTGTACTTGAATCAGATAACCAAGAATTTAAGGCTAATTACCTATTTGATGTGAGACAATGACTATTAGCATAAGTTTTGGATAAATGGCTCTTCTCACCATTGGTGCTGGCTTAATGCTTGATGTTAAGATAAATCATAGGCAAGGATTAGAGGGTGGGGTGAGAGAGGTAAGATTTCACTTGGCTCAGGACCAGGAGGAGAAAGGTGGAGATTCTGGACTCCAGAACCAAGAAGAGATCTTTGGCAAAACTTCTGGCAGTTTCCCTGCTTTTTTCACTCCTCCCCCTAAAGACCAAGGACTTTTACTTATCCTGACTCTGGCTGATCCTGAGGTCTCCAGGGAGCTAGCTTGGATTTAACAGATTATTATTCTTATACTGCTATATGCTGTAGTAAAAGTGATTAGCTTGCAGCGCTATCCATAAAAAGCTCCTGTGCAGACTGATTTTTTGATCAGCTGTTTCTATCTTTAACTATTAACATCAAAACTTGTGTAATCAGCAGCAGCTACTTCCCAGTTCAGAACTATACTACACTGTTTGAATCTAAGTGTCAGATAATCTTTGAAACCTTTTTTCTGTTCTTGTTCTTATGAATGACAAATTTTAGATAATAACAAGCACTGAAAAATTACTCATAGATTCCTTAACCTGGAGTCTGTTTTTAATGTTTCAAAAATTTTTTTTCTACCTATACATATATACAACTGTAACATAAAATAATGTAAAAACACAACAAATAAAAATGTATTGGCAAATACTATTTGAGATCATTATATATTCACTGAATTAAAAGGAACAATCGATGACGATAAAGTTGTGGAAATAAAGGTACACAAATACATAGCTATTAGAGTTGGAATGGGTATAACTTCTGAAAAATAATTTGGAAATAGGCAAATAAAGTGGTTAATATGTCCATATCCTGTGACCCTGAGATTGTGCTTCCAGGAATATATTGCACGATAAGAGATCTGAACCCCCCCCCCCCCACACACACACAAAAAAAGTTTTGATAAGCAGCAAATTACTTATAACACCACTTTTCTTGGTAGAAAGTTTTATCCTGGACTGGGGGAAAAATGGAAAGAAAGTGGATGATCATTATCATCTTTTCAGGAATGAAGAAACAAACCAGGTGGTATATGAATGTAATGAAATATTACTGTCCTTCAGGTAATGATTGTGATGAACACAGAAAAGCAAAAAAGACTTATATGAATTGATGTAAAACAAAGTAAAGAGAGTCAGGAAAATATACACAATGATCACAGCAATGTTACTGGAAAGAACCACCACTATAAACCAATTGAAACCAATTGTTGCAAAGTTATGAACCAATCTTGGCCCCAAAGAAAAGATATAATTAGATATGGCCTTCTATGCTTTTGCAGGGGGTGGTTGGATGGGTAAACAGTGTAAAATACTAAAGAGATTGTTAAAATTTGAAGGGTGTGTTGGTCAATTTTAGTATTAGTTTGTTTTCTCCCTTCTTTTTCCTCCAGAAGAGTGATATAGTCAGTCCTACGCTTTAGGACTGTCAATTCATTCCTTGTTGCTAAAGGTATTTATTTATTTGGTACCTTTGGGTCTAGTACTATAGGCAATCAAAAAAGTAAACAAGTGCTAGAAATTACAAAATCATAACTGTAAATCAAGAGACCATTTTTCCCAGAACCTTCCAGCATGCACAGTAATTTCACACCAGAGCAAGCATGTCAAGTTAGAAAGATGCTTTTGAACAGAATATTTTAAGTAGATTATATTCAATCACATGTTTTTAGATAAACATCTATTATAGACTAATAATATCTGGAAAAAGTTCAACCCATATGAAAGACATGACAAAAAAAAAAGAAAAAAGAAAAGGAGAAAGATGGAAGAGCAGCAAGAATGGACAAGAAAAGTAGACAAAAGCAAGGCAACAAAATGAAGCATATACTAACAACAGAACCATCAGAATTTGGGGAATTCCAGCAGTCATTTAGAATCCAATATGGTAGCCCTTAAAAGGCAAAAGCAAATTCCAATTTGTGTTTTAAGTGAATGAATAATTAAGTCTCATATATTGGGTCATCTGTATTCTCTGCAAAGTTTCAGGTTCAAATGCAAAAATCATTCATCATATACAACATTATGATAAGTAATTTGTCTTATTATTCACACCATCTACAGAGGCTAAATCATGATGAATATGCCCTGTAAATTACAAGAGGGTCACTGTACCAAAGTTATTTCTGCTATTTTGTCTTTCAAAGAATCTTATAGAATTCTGACACGAATAGAAGACATCTTATTAGAAAAGAACCTTTAATACAGTATTTTGGTCTACCAAATCAAATGCCTTTTTGTAGACAGTCAAGTAGAATGGGATTTTATACTCTCTGTCTTTTGTTAAATTATACAATAGTACAAGAAGTGTGGTCTAGATGACCGTCTTTAATGATTAATATCAGATAGTATTAAAACAGAAGTATACTCAACAAAGGTATTGCTACTATGGAGAAGATCTAGTGCAAAGACCAAATTAAAGGGAATAACCTATAATCTCCAGATGTCTCTACTAATATATGGCTATCTTCTAATTACATAAAGCCCCAGAGCAGTTTGGAACTTCCTAAATTAAATTTATAATCACTCAAAAGATCTCAGTGGTCATAGGAAAAATGAAATGAAGAATGTCTTTGTCCAGACAATGGTATCCACAATCTAGACATGTTGAATGTGCATCTTAGAATGACCCTGAAGATGTACAATAAGTTGGACCAAGGATTGAAAAGAAAAAAAAAAAAAAATTGGCATTAAGAATTAATTAAGAATTTTTTCACCCCAAATTTCTCACTCAAATAAAAGTCCATGTATTTTAATGACAGTATTATTCTGGAGGCAAAACCAAGATGGGGGAATAAAAGGCAGGGATTCCCTTGAATTCTCCCCCAAACCTCTCCAAATACCACTGCATAATGACTTTAAACAAATTCTAGAGCGTCAGAATGCACAAAAAGATGTTGTGAAGCAATTTTCCAGGCAAAACCAACTTAAATGGTCAGCAAGAAAGGCCTACTGAACCAAGTGAGGGTGAATCACAGTCTATAGTAAGTAAAGATCATGTCCCAGTCAATGAGAAATCATTGGGACCTCTGAATCAGTGACAGCAGTGGTGGTTTCTAGGCATCTATGCCCACAGATGTCAAAAATTACTTAGAAGGTCAACAGGGAAGATTTGTTTCTCTAGGGTGGGAGTAGAGTGCTGTCTCAGCTAGCTACAGCAAATCAGGACATTCCCTGGGAACCACCAAATTAACAGTGGCTACTTCTGGTAGTCTCAGATAGGTAAAGAGTCAACTGGTCATCAGATTACAGGGGGTCTCTTTGCTAGGATTGAAGCAGGGATCTGTTGCTTTGCTCATATTTAGATCCAGGCCACAAGGAACATTAGCACACTACAAGTTAAAGCCACAGTGGAGCAGAAATCCTTCTAATAGTTCCAGGGCCAAAAAAAAAAAAAAAGGGCTCGTAGTTGCTCGTAGGTCAGAGCACAAGCTGGAAGAGTAGTAAACACATCTCTTTTTACATCAAACCACATTGGAAGAAGTGGAAGCTTATATAGGTCCCTATAAGGATTTCTGAAAACTCCTAAAACTTGGGACAATGCACCCTATTGCCTGGAAATAGATCCTTACTTTAACAAAGAGTTAAAAGAAGTAAGGCTGGGGAAATAAGAAAAAAACAGAAAAATATTTTGACCATAGAAAGTTATTATAGTGATAAGGAAGATCAAAATACACTTTCAGATGATAACAAAGTCAAAGTTTTTGCATCCAAGAAAAATAAGATTTGATCTCAGGCCATGGAAAAGCTCAAAAAGAATTTTCAAAATCAATTTAGAGAGACAGAGGAAAAACTGGAAAGAGAACTAAAAGTGATGCCAAAGGAAGTACTATAAGCCAATAAAGATTACCTTAAAAAACAAAATTGGCCAAATGGAAAAGGTACAAAAGCTCACTGAAGAAAATAATTCCTTAAAAAAATCAGAATTTAGCAAATGGAAGCAAAGGACTTTATGAGAAATTAAGAAACAATAAAACAAAACCAAAAGAATGAAAAAAAAATAATGTGAAATATCTCACTAGAAAAACAACTGACCTGGAAAATAGATCCAGGAGAGAGAATTTTTTTAAAAAATCATTGGATTATCTGAAAGCCGTGATTTAAAAAAAAAAAAAAAAAAAGAGCCTAGACATAATTTTTCAAGAAGTTGTCAAGGAAAACTGCCTTGATATTACAGAACCAGGGGGTAAAATAAAACAGTGAAAAAAATCCATCAATCACCTCCTGAAAGAGATCCCAAAAAGAAAACTACCATAGCCAAAATCCAGAATTCCCAGGTCAATAAGAAAATACTGCAAGCATCCAGAAAGAAACAATTCGAATATGGTTGAACCACAGTTAGGACAACAAAAGAGTTAGCAGTTTCTACATAAAGAATCGAAAGACTTGGAATATGACATTCTGGAGAGCAAAGCAACTAGGATTACAAGAATCACCTACCCAGTAAAATTGAATATAATCCTTCAGGGGAAGAAAATGGACATTCAATTAAATAGAGAATTTTCAAATGTTCTTGATGAAAAGACCAGAGCTGAATACAAAATCAAACCATTTACATTCCTACATGGGAAGATAATACTTGTGATTCATAAGGATTTTTTGTTATTGAGGAGGGCACAAATATTAGCTGAATATGAAGGGATATCTGAAAGAAAAATAAAATGGTGAAAGAGGAATGTACCGAAATAGAAAGGGAAAGGTAGAGTGATATATATTATATTCTATAAAAGAGGCAAGAAAAAGCTTTTACAATGGAAGGGAAGAGGGGGAGTTGAGGTGGACTGAGTAAAACTTAACTCTCATTAGAAGTGACTCAAAGGGTGAATAACATATGTACTCAATTGGGTATAGAAATCTATCTTATCCTACAAGAAAGCAGGAGGGAAAGGAGATACGAGAAAAGAAAGACACAAGGGTGATAGAAAAGAGGGCAGACTGGGGGAGGAGCAGACAAAAGGGGAAAAAAAAAACATTCTAGGGGAGGGAGAGGGTGAAAGAAGAGAGAGAACAGAACAAACAGGGCAAGGGGAGAGAGAGGCAATATATAATTAGCAAGAGTAATTTTCCCAAGGCAAAGAACTGGAAACTAGGGATTGTTCATCAACTAAGGAATGGAGAAACAAATTGTGGTATATGACTGTGACGTAATACTATTGTTCTATAAAAAATGATGAACAGGATGCTCTTGGAAAAAACCTGGAAAGACTTCCATGAGCCGATGCAAAGTGAAATGTAAACAAAGTAACAGTAATATTGTAAGATGATCAGCTGTGAATGAATTAACTATTTTTAGCAATACAAAGATCCAAGAGACTTATGATGAAAAATGTTACCCACACAAAGAACTGATTGTATCTGTATACAGATTGAAGCATACTTTTTAACCTTACAAAAATATATATTATTCTGATGCAAATCAGGAAGCACTAAAGTTTCTAGAACTCAAAGTTGAGGAGGACCTAAGTCAACAAAGAAGCACATAGGAAAAGAATGTTATACAATGTAAACAATTAATCCTGAAAACCAGCATAAAGTGTTATGAAATGGTGTATGATAGAGACAATACAAAATTTAATTATGCTGTTAAATGTTACATTTTTTTCTCCAGCTATTCCTCTTCAGTTTTTACTAGCCTTTTTCCCAAATGAAGTTTTAAAAACATTCTTTCTTTTTTATATATTGTCTTATGATACATAAAAGTTGTTTCTTTTCTTCTTCATCTCTTTCTTTTTTTTTTTGGTTCTAAGTTATTTGTTGGGCTATCAGGAAGGAACCTATATACTCACTCAATATCACAAAATGCAAGTATACAAGTGATAAGATTGCTAACATTTGATGCTCTAGCAGTTCCATCAAAACAATGAATACAGTAGCAGTACTATTTATAATTATGCAGGAGAAGTCTGTAGGGAAATTCTTGTGATTCAATATGTGCATGTTTGGTAATTGGAAATTCCTGAGATGAGAGTAATTTATATAAAATTTATAGCTTTCTCTGCTCTTAGAATTACTATATGGGTTTTATGATAATACATAAATTGTCATCCTGTTACAAGTAACCAACTCAGCAAGATTATACCTGTACTTTCCTGCACAAGAATATTTTAGAGCAATCACAAAATACTAGTTTGAGATTAGGTCTGAGAAGGAGTTCCCAATCCTTAGTTTAACATAGGACATCTAAGTATGGTCCCAGAAAACAGTGTGTTTGCTTTTTAAAGAGCATCCTAACTAAATATAGAGAAGCTTAACACCAACAGGCTAGTTACTTGGTGATGACTTTTTTGAATAATGAAAAATAAAAAATGGTCTTATCATCCTTTCCAGAAATGAGAAAATTAGTATGAATTCAATGAAATAGAGATCCAAAAGAAAACACATTGAAGATCACTAAAAGGAAACTAAACTTTAACTGAAATACTGTTGGTACAATGTTGGATAATGAAACTATCAGATTAATCATTTTAATTGTTTTTCTTTGTCAAAAGGGAAAGTTCAATATAAGGTGGGGCAGTAGTTGTTTCTTCCCTATAGGAATGAGTTTGATAAAATACAAAAGCCATCAATGAAACATTTTTTTTTCCTGAGACAATTGGGGTTAAGTGGCTTGCCCAGGGTCATACAACTAAGGAAGTGTTAAATCTGAGACCAGATCTGAACTCAGGTCTTCCTGACTTCAGGGTTGGCACTCTATCCACCGCACCCACCTAGCTGCCTCTAAAACATTATTTTTTAAAAGTTAAATTTTAAAACAAAGCAACTTTTGATAAAACTGACACAGCAACATTTGTTGTTAATTAAGGTGGAAGAGGAAATGTTATCAAGAGCTTAAGATCTAAATTGAATCAACACATTTTGATACTGTAACTTTAGAGAAGTGGGGGGGAAAAAGAATGAATGGTGAAAAATCTGTTGAATAATATGAATCCGGAAAAAAGAATGAGAACAGCCAGAGATAAGTTTCATATCTATACACAGGATACTTCCAAAATTTGGGCAGTTTTAAGCTTTAATTTAAGTTACCATCAACTCATGCCAGGCAATAGATTGCTTGGTCTTCCTTATCTTAAGCCTTTCCCCACTCCAGTCTACTAAGAAGACAAAAGTAATTTTTCTTATGCACAGTTGTGACACTACTTAACTCTGGTGGCTTCCCAACATCCCCAGGATTAAATATGAAAGCCTCTTCAGCTTTCAAAAACACCCACCACCTGTCCCCATTTTACTTTTCTAGGCTTCTTAACATTTTATTCAATTCCACATTCTACAATCTAGCATCTAGCTGCTTCTTGAACTAGGCATTCCATTCTTTAATTCTATGTCTTTTCGCTGGTTATCTTCCATACATGGATGCTCCCATTTCCCATCTATCTTATGGTTTCCACCAAGACTCAGCTCAAAAGCTATCTTCTGTGGGAGGTCTTTCCTATTGTCTTCCACCCAGGCTCCCTTTCTTTTGCCTTCCTTCTGTGATTACCTTCCATTTTTATTATATATATTTAATTTATTAATCTCATCTGCATGAGGGCAGAGGCCATGTTTTTGCTTTTCTATTTATACCTAGATATAAATGCTTAATAGATGCTTGACTGATTCCATTTCTAACCTAAACTCATTTAAATACAAATATACTTAAATATATAAAGCTCAACTATATATATTCAACCACCTTTTAAATCCTTGTCCCTCCTGTATGTGCACGAGTATTTGTGGCAGCCCTTTTTGTAGTGGCTAAAAACTGGAAACTGAATGGATGTCCATCAGTTGGAGAATGGTTGAATAAATTGTGGTATATGAAAATTATGGAATATTACTGTTCTGTAAGAAATGACCAACAGGATAATTTCAGAGAGGCCTGGAGAGACTTACATGAACTGATGCTGAGTGAAATGAGCAGGACCAGGAGATCATTATATACTTCAACAACAATACTATATGATGACCAGTTCTGATGGATCAGGCCATCCTCAGCAACGAGATCAACCAAATCATTTCTAATGGAGCAGTAATGAACTGAACTAGCTATGCCCAGAAAAAGAACTCTGGGAGATGACTAAAAACCATTACATTGAATTCCCAATCCCTATATTTATGCACACCTGCATTTTTGATTTCCTTCACAAGCTAATTGTACAATATTTCACAGTCTGATTCTTTTTCTACAGCAAAATAACGTTTTGGTCGGGTATACTTATTGTGTATCTAATTTATATTTTAATATATTTAACATCTACTGGTCATCCTGCCATCTAGGGGAGGGGGTGGGGGGGTAAGAGGTGAAAAAATTGGAACAAGAGGTTTGGCAATTGTTAATGCTGTAAAATTACCCATGTATATATCATGTAAATAAAAGGCTATTAAAAAAAAAATAAATAAATCCTTGTCCCTTCTCCTCTCAACCTCTCCTCCCTAAACCCTAATCCTAAATTAGCTCTGACATCTATCTTCTCTTTTACTACTCAAGTGCTCTTTAAATATGCCAAAAAAAAAAAAAAAAAAAAGTCACACAAGCTGCAACCTAATCTTAACTGTTCCATGATCCAGCAATATAATCCTTCTGTCCTTTTCTAACAGATTATCCCAGTCCCCCATAATTGCTCTAACAAATATTTTCATATCTCTTTTTGGGCATCAGCATATACCCTTCTAAACACCCAGTTTCACAACCTCTGCCATCTCGGGTCTCCTTTGTCCCTTACCCCTCAAAACCTGTTCACCTGACCTTTACATCTTGTCTTTGTCCCCTTCTTAATACTCACAAGGGGTGAGTATTAGCTCACCCTAACTAGCTGAAACTCTCCCAAGTTGAATAATGAATAAAAAAAAAGTTTTTTCCAAGCTTCAATTAAATGGCAACCTCCATTACCAGCAGAGACTCTACCTCAGGTGTTTTGTATGCAATTCTTCCTAATAAAGTTGTGGTGGTTTGTACTTTGTTTTCCAAGAGGACCAGGACTTCAGAGAGGTATAGCCAAGACATGCAAGTAAATAAAGCGAAGGAGGGCTGTGTAAAGTCACCTGCCTCTTTTCCCTCTAGGGCTTTCTGGGTCCGGTAGCCAAATATAGTTCAGGAAAAGTGGAGTGGTTGAAAGTAATGGGAACAGTGAGCTGGTGCAAAGGAAAGAGCACTGACCTAGAGTAATAAATCCTGCCTCACCAACTTACTAGCTGCGTGACTTGGTCAAGTCACGTAAACCCTGCTTACCGCAGTAGGTAAAGACAGAAACAGGTGGAAGTGAAAAGAGCGGGGTGAGAAAAAAGGAGAAAGCAGAGAGGTGGGGAGAGAAGGAGGAGGGAGAAAAAGGGAAACAGGAGGGGAGCAGAAGATGCGGGAGAGAGGGAAATGAGGAAAGAGGAGGAGGGGAAAAGTAGACAGAAAAGTTAAAAGGGGGATTGGAGACGTTGAAAGAATGAGAGGAGAAATGGCAGCACAGGGCAAAGGTGAAAAGAGAAGAACGGGCTACTAAGGTAATAATTACGTGCTTCCTAGGTGCCAACCTTATGGCTCACAGAAATCCCCGGGGAGGCTGAAGCTGGTGTGGGGCCATCTCTAACCGCCCTGAACTCCCCGATTCCTCCCTCCTGGGGGCAGCCAGACGCTAGCCGGAGTCCCGGGACAGGAGAGGCCTCCCCGGAACTCCGGCGCTACCGCGGGGGAAGAAAATAGGTCCCCTGGCCAGAGCAGGGGGGGGGAGCGACCCCTTCCGCTCCGCCCTGGCGGGCCCAGCCAAACCGCAGACACAGACGCCGGCCCCACACCTCGAGGAACGGCGGCTTAGCCGGAACTTCCGGTGAACGACTATCAGCGGAGTCAGTCCGAGACCAAGCTCCGTTTTCCCTCAGCCCTTAAGACCGTCCTCCCCACGCCAACAAACGCGTTCTGTGAATACCTGGAGCTCCAACGCGCCGCCATAATGCAACACCACGTAACTTCCGGTTCCCCTGGCCTTCCCGCCCTATCGCGAGGGTGAAGGTGAGGGCTTGCGTAATGAGAGCAAGTCAATGAGAATAGATATCAACATCCGAATACGGAGTAGCCGTCGGTATTTTCAGAGCTGGATTTTTTTCTTTTTTTTTTCTCGTTTGAAAATAATCCAAAATCCTGACACCCGTCGCGAGAAGCAGGCACCTTCCAAGCCACCGAACTTCCTACCTCACCAAGATGGTCACTAGAGAAGCGTTGAAGGAAACTACAAGCTCCAGCCCACACCAACGTAGAGGGGAGAATTCGCGCGGTGCATCGTGGGCGTTGTAGTACCGCAATGCTCGTTGGGAATCAGAGTTCCCTTGTTACAGCTGGGCGTGCTGGCTTATTACGTAAGAACTGTGGTCCTCTGCTTGAAAGCTATCTTGGCTGTGATTAAGAAGTGTGATAATCTTGCGGAGATACTCCAGGAAAATCCCGTAAATTGCTGACAATGTATTTGCTCCTTGTACTTAGAAAGCCTCTAGAACTACAAAGCTAAGTTCACAATACAGGAGCACGTGGCAAATTACTGAGGGATCAGTATTGAATTGGCTAGAGATGTGACTTGAAGTCCTAACTTTGTTCAAATCCTACTTACTTTACTAACTAGGAGACCCTGGGCCTGTCATTTCTTCCCTCTAAAGTGAAAACAGTAATCTTAGTGCTTATCTCTGATGACATCATGATTGTAAAGTACTTTGTAAACGTGAAAGTGACAGTTTGAACAAATTACCTTATATGGGGGGGGGGTTGTTTTTTTAATATAACAAGAAATCTGTTTAGGAATAAAAGCAAATGAAGGAGGGAATGGGATTTTGAGGCCTCAAATTATACTATAGTAAATCAGTAATCATTAAAATAGATTTGATATTAGTTAAAAATAGAAAAATTAGTGGAAAAACAATTAAGAATCAGAAATAAATTCATTTGGAATAGTAATTGATAAAACCAAAACCAATTACTTACTATTCAGAATTGGAAACTAGTTCGGTAGAAATTAAATTTAGGCCAACATCTTACAAAATATTCCAAAATAAGCTCAATATGGATACCAACCTTAATAACAAAGTGTGCTCTTTCTCTCTCTCTTCCTCTCCCTGTCTCTCTGTCTCTGTTTCTCTCTCTCTCTGAATCTGTCACATGAAATCATAAGTTAAAAGCCATAAAGGACCCTGGAGCTCATTTATTCTTATCATCTCATTTTATAGGCAGAGGCCCAGAGGAGTTAAGTAATGTGCTCAAGTCACAGAGGTAGTAAGTAGCAGAGCTATGATTATCTTGAGTTATTTGTTCACACTCACAAATACACACACACACATAGAAACATACATATTCACAAACACATCTATATATCTACCTTTGCTTCAGCTGTCATTCCACTCTTACCTCTGGCTCCAAGAAGCTTTATCATGCTTAGTGACCACATGATAAAATTGCCTTGGCAGTTATTCCTGGTTGGGGGTAATCAAAGGATCTCAAACCTTCCAGTAACTTAGAGAACTGTCTTCCCCAAGCATGTGAAGAATGGGCAGATGAGATGACTGAAGTAGGTGCTATGAAACACTTAGAGCTTGGTCAGACATGAAAAAATGCCAATGTCATCTACTGCCTCCTGGACCATTAGCAGTTGTTTTGACTTTTGTCTTGCCACTGGACATTGATGACTCTGGAAGAGAGAATGAGGCTAATGACTTTGTGCAAATCTATCTCACTTCAATTCACAAACAAGTCAAGATATCACCCCATGATATCATTGGTCCTCTTTGAAAAATGAAGGATAAACAATGATAGCAAAAATAAATGAATTAAGAATATAAATATACTTATGCACATATATAGTGTATATATTGTAATTAATTTAATATTTGGAATTCTATTCCATATTTTGAAATATTTCTTTGTGCTTGCCATTTGATAATTTAATTTTTTATGCAAAGGTTTATCATTAAGGAGACATAGATTGAGTAACATAAGACTAGGAGGCAGTAAATAGTGAAAACTACTGGTTTGAAAATAAATGCCTCTATTTTCTAAAAATGTTGCCCTCAGGTAGAATTGATGAAACATGATATCAGTGGTATCAGAAGTATGTATTTACCTCTTTTTGTCCCACTCTTTGCCATCTTATTAATCTTCTCTCTTTCTCCTGCCTGTCACTTGAATTTTTCACTAAAACATCATCCATGGGTTAGATCTAATAATATTTAGCAATAAAAAAGCATTAAGTTTAAATGTACATATTATTCACACTTCCACTCCTTAATACTTATATACTATCAAATAGGCACATTTCAGATTGGCAATGGCAAGATGCATCCTGAAGAAATAAAGGATTACAGCTTTTGGGATAAGAATTTGCTATTTGATAAAAACAGCTGGGAAAATTGGAAATTGGTATGGCAGAAACTAGATATTGACCCACATCTAACACCCTATAACAAGATAAGATGGAAATGGGTTCATGATTTAGACATAAATAAAGATATAAGAAAATTAAAAGAACAAAGAATAGTTTATCTCTCAGATGTGTAGAGAAGGAAGGAATTTGTGACCATAAAAGATCTAGGATACATTATGAAAGCAAAATGGATACTTTTGATTATCTCAAGTTTAAAAGTTTTTATACAAACAAAACTGATGCAGATCAGAAGGGAAGCAATAAATTGGGAAAACATTTTTACATTTAAGGGTTCTGATAAAGGCCTCATTTCTAAAATATATAGAGAATTGATGCAATTTTTAAGAATTCAAGCCATTCTCCAATTGATAAATGTTCAAAGGATATGAACAAAAAATTTTCAGATGAAGAAATCAAAACCATTTCTAGCCATAGGAAAAGGTGTTAAATCACTATTGATCAGAGAAATGCAAATTAAGACAATTCTAAGATATCACAACACACCTGTCAGATTGGCTAAGATGACAGGAAAAGATAATGATGAATGTTTGTGGGAAAACTGGAACACTAATACATTATTGGTGGAACTGTGAACGGATCCAGCCATTCTGGAGAACAATTTGGGACTATGCTCAAAAAGTTATTAAACTGTGTATACCCTTTGATCCAGCAGTGTTCCTACTGGGCCTATATCCCAAAGAGATCTTAAAAGAGGGAAAGGGACCCATATGTGCAAAAATGTTTGTGGCAGATCTTTTTATAGTGATAAAAAACTGGAAACTGAGTGGATACCCATCAACTGGAGAATGGCTAAACAAGTTATGGTATATGAATGTTATAGAATATTATTGTTCTATAAGAAATGATCAGCAGGATGATTTCAGAGGGGCCTGGAGAGACTTACATGAACTGATGCTAAGTGAAATGATTAGAACCAGGAGACCATTATATGTGGCAACAGCAAGATTATATAGATCATTTCTGATGGACATGGCTCTCATCAACAATGAGGTGACCATTCTAATGGTTTTGTGATGAAGAAAGCCACATACACCCAGAGAGATGATAGTGGGAACTGAATACGGACCACAACATAATATTTTCACTTTTTTTGTTGTTGTTTGCTTGCATTTTTTTCTCATTTTTTTTCTTTTTGATCTGATTTTTTGGAGCAGCATTTTTATGGAACTATATATAGAAGAACTGAACATGTTCAACATATATTGGATCACTTGCTGACTGGGGAAAGGAATGGGGGAAGGGAAGGAAAAATTAGAATTCAGGGTTTTGTAGGAGTGAATGTTGAAAATTATCCATGTATATATTTTGAAAACAAAAAGCTTTAATTAAAAAAAATGAAATAAAGGTTTAACATGAGGGACTTAACTAGAAAGTTGTAATGGGCTGAGGTTTGAGTTGATGCACTGAGGTCCCAAGGCTAAATAGTAATTGGGCTATACTCTTTTAATATACATGATTGGATAAAGAATGGTCCCTGCCCACTCTCCATGCAAGTCCTGATGTGTTGTATAGGAAATGAAGATTTTGGTGAGAGGAGGCAGAGAGAGAAACAGGAAGAGAAGCTGGGAGAGATTAGGCTTGGGTTTGAGACTCCGAGCTGCTGGTTGTGTGGCTGCTTGGTCGAGCTAGCTTCTTGACTCAGTTGCATACATTGCCATCGCCGATTCTCTTCCACCTCTGATCCTTCTTCACTGAGAATAAAGACTGACGATTTTCCCTAACCTGAATTCCTGACCCTGCTGATTTAAAATGCCCACGGTGGGAAACTAAGGACTGAAGAAGTCTCGGTGACCAGGAACTTGGGTGAGTATTGTTAATAGACAAATAAGTAACTTATTTTCTTAAAACTAAACCAGTAATCTTTTTTCTAAAATGGGACAAATGCTAGCTAAAGACTCTCCATCCCCACCCCCAACCCCACCCAAGAGTGGTGCTAAAAGCATGCTTAAGCTGATAGAAATACAGGGTTACTTATAACTTGGGGAACAGCGAGATTTTGGGTATATTAAACTGCATCTCCCTTGGTTCCTAGAGGAGGAGCAGATCTCTCGAGATAACTGGTCCCAGGTTGGACAAGAGATGTCCATGCATTTCAGAGAATGTGATCCTCATTCATTCCATCAGGCATTTTATTTATACAATATATTTCAGTTAGCACTAAGAAACCCTATCCCTAGAAGAAAGAAAAACCCTTGGCCTCCTTTCTATTCCTTCTCAAATTAGCCAGATATTAAGGAGGAGACAATAAGAGATTAATGACCAATTCCCACAGGGCATGGAGACTTAAGTGAGCAAGGGTGTGGTGACCTTCCCCTCAGGAGGGGCTTCAGCCCCACCCCAGGAGCAAGTGATTGACTCCTCCTTCACTAACCCACCCTCCAGGATGGAGGGAGGAGGGGCAGTGGGGGGGCAGACAGGACCAGCACCTCCCCAGCATCCCCAGTATCCAGTTTTGAGTAGGCTGCAAGAGGGCTTAATGAAGGCCAAAGAAAAGGGCGTGGACATCTGGGAGCTTCCAGCCACTTATCTGTCCTGTAATTTCCAGTCTATGCCTCCAGGTCAACAAAGTTGAAGATACTTTTTTAACGTAGAAATCATTAAAGATCCTTAAAAGGCCTGCACTTTATGGGGCTACACTTATGTTAAGATGCTTTACAGAATTTGGCTTTGAAATATTGACCCTGATGACTGGAAATCTATAGCAAGGGTATGCCTAGAACCTGGACAAAATTACATGTGGCTTTCTGAATATAGTGAGTTCCGAGGATACAAGCTCAACAAAATAGTCAAAATGTGTTCATGCTGTTCTCACCTATGACCTACTACAAGGTATTAGGTCCAATGCAGACTTACAGCACAGATTAATTATTCAGTGCAGCATATGAGCAAATTGTTGCTAATGCTATCAAAGGTGGGCTTCATTCACAATAAAATGACAAAGGTGAGGCTTCACAAAAATAAACACAAGGGCCAGATGAACCCTTTGCTGACTTTGTGGGACGTTTGCAGACTGCTATCACAAGAACTAATGGGGAAAAATCCATCAACAGATGTTTTAATAAGGCAACTGCTAAGGAAAAGCAATGAGGGTTAGAAGGATTATACTAGGACTGCCAAGGATGCCCTTTAGAGGAGTTCATAGACGCCTGTGCCACAGTGGTACAAATGCCTTTTATAGCCAGACTATGATGCAGACTTCCAAGATCCCAACATGGTAGACAGGGTCCCTTCTGGCAAGGGACTTAGGAGAAGCAATGCTTTCAGTGTGGTAAAGTAGGGCATCTGAAAGCTCAATGTTGGTATAGAGGCAGAGGAGAAAACAGGGTGGGAGAACAAGACCCAGTATCCCATGTCCAAATGCAACAGGGCTTCCATTCCTCAGAATGTAGACAGGTTCAGGAATGGATGAGGGGCCCAGCCCCGGGGTCCCAGGAAAAACTTGGGGCATGATGGCAGCCAATGGTGCACCCAGAGAGTGCCTAGACGGCCAATACCCCAATATGACCAATCAGCCAGGAAGCCATATGATGGCAGAAAGGGATTACACAATCAATCGGCCAGGAAGCAACCAGATAGGAGAAAGGGATTACAATTAGGGAGAATAGAGTTGTATGCAGCTGAGACAACTGAGATACCCCCTGGAGTGGTGAAATCTGTTCCTCTCCAGCCTATGGATCCCTTGCCTCCAGGGACAGTAGGCTTGACCATTTTACCTCCTGAGAGTACGTACAAAACAGTGTCCATCCACATACTGATGTGGGAAACTGGGGAATGTGGAAATCCCAGTCACCAATACAGGCAGACAATGTGTGACTTATCACCCAGGAGAAATAGTAGCATCAGGTTTACTCATACAGAATCCTAATAAGCAGCCTGGTGATAAGTCACCCAGATTCTGATTCCAGATCACAAAATCCAGCAATTTACTGGACAGCAGCTGTAACAACTGACCGACCTATGCTCACAATCTGTATAAATGGCCTTCCATTAGAAGGATTGGTAGACACTGGTGCAAATCGGAAGTTCATTAGAGGTGCCAGCTGGCCCAGTCACTGGCCAAAAATTAAAGCAGACACCTACATGTCTGGTGTAGGAGGATCAATAGCAGCTGAAATTAGTACTGCCCCCATGAGATGGACTTTTGAAGGCAAAAAGAGTTTTACCCTTTTATAGTTGAAAAATCCCCATCAATCTGTGGGGAAGAGATGTTTTACAGCAATTAGGGTTAAAATGAGTACTGCTTTTTTAAGCAGGGCTGCTGTTGAAGGCCGCAACACTTTCACCTGTTCCTATCCAATGGAAAACTGATACACCAGTTGGATAGAGCAGTGGCCCTAAGTAAAGATAAAATTCAGGCCTTATTAGATATAGTACTGGAGCAGCTTGACCAAGGACACTTAAAACCTTCTAAGTCCTTGGAATTCCCAGTGTTTGTTGTGAAAAGAAATCTGGAAAATGGAGGATGTACGGATTTAAGAAAAGTGAATGAAAGATGGAAATAGAACCCCAGCCTGGTTATCTCCCACTAGTTGCCAGAATGGCCTTTTGGGCAAAAAATTTTTTTCTTTTATCCCTCTGGTGAAAAGGTATGAAAAGATTTTTTTGTGAGCGTTAACTTAAACTTTAGCTAAAAGGGATATGAATGACAGTTTGCCCAGGGAAGAAAAACAGCCCTTATTTAAAATTAGTTTGGGCGTTGCCAGAAAAAAAATTCCCAAAAGTTTTAATTCATTACTGGAGAATTTTGGAAAATTTGGGAGGAATGAATGTTAGAAAGTTAAAAGACCAAGAAAAACTAAGGAATTCAAATTATCTCACCAAAAATTTAAAGAATGTTTTTCTATTTGGATAGAAGTATAAAAAGGTTTCATTAAAACTTCCCTTAAGCGAAAAGCTAAAAATTGAATGATTTTCAAAATTGAAAAACCCAATGGATTATGTTGGTTTCCCATCAGTTACAAACTTTAATACATTTTAAAAGGAAAAGTTTAAACACAGCCATAAAAATTAAGGGGCTTTGAAAGTTGAACTGCTTTTTCCAATTGGTTGAAAGACACTCAAAAACCCTTGAGAATCAGTTTTTCCAAAAGAAGGCACCCACAGAGTTCTTCATCAGGAACGTTGAAGAGGGGAACCTCCTTTTAAAAGAACAAAGTTCCTACCCGTGTTGGGCTGGGAATTTTTTAAAAGGGCCACTTAAGGACCAGAAATTACTGGCAAACCACAAGTATTACACCTTTTAAATAACAAATTAATGTGTTTGGGAGAATATCCCAAGGGCAAATTTTATTACCATGGCTCCAAATTTTTTACATGGGTCTCCATTAAAGATAACTAGACTATTACATAATTGGCATGGACTTTAAAAATTTTCTAAAGTTCCTCTTCAAGGACCAACTATCTTCCGGATGCATCCAAACATAATATTTGTGCTGTGTTCCATGATCTAACAAAAGAGGGTCAGAACTCCTTTTCAGTCCACTCACAGAAAATTTGCAATCATTTGCTCTTTTCAGGAACATAAATAAATATCTGATTCAGCCTTTCAGGGTTTAAAAAAAAATTGACAGAAAAAAATTTAGCCCTAATTATTCATCTTTAAAAAACTTCAAACAAGTGAAAAACATCGGTAAGATCTATATATTAATTCATTCTCATAGTGGACTTCCAGGTCCCATATTTGATGGCAGTTCAAAGGCAGATAGCCTTCTAACTATTTTCAATACCCCTTGTTCCAAAGCTCAGGCATCTCATTTAAATATCATCAGGCTGTCGAGCTTTTTCAATTTGGAATAAAGGGGGGACATAGTAAAAGCCTGTCCTTGCCTTCCTTTCCGCTCCTACACCTCCCCGGGAAGAACCCCTCGGGTTTGAGACCCAAAATCTGCAAATGGATTGACCCATTATAAATCTTTTGGTCTTTCTTTCATCCATGTTGTGGTGAATTTTTCAGGAAATTTTGCTGCCAGCAAAAGAGACAGCCCGGGTCAAATTCCTCATAAAGCATTTGCCATTATGGGTTTCAAAAAAAACAGAAACAATGGTCCTGCTTTACTTAAAACATTTTGCACACTTTGTGCACAGTATAATTTAACACCGGTACCCCAAAATCCAAGGACAGGCAATGTGGAGGAGAAAAAGATATTAAACTCCTCCAAAAAAAAAGAAAGGGGCCACAGGAACCCCGAAACTTCTAAATCAAATTTTTATATTAACTTTTGATTTTGAAAAGATGCACTGGTCCGGCAGACGGTTTAAACCCACGGAAGGTCAGTGTCCAGTTTGGGGAGCTCCACTATCTTTAGGTAATCGCCGGTGATGTGGAGGGCCCAGAAAAGGGAATGGAAAGGACCAATAGGCTAACTGCTTTGGGGAGGGTTTGCTTGTATCTCTACAGGTGGAAAGGGGTCAGATTGCCAATGAGCCACTTGCCGCCATCGCAGGAGATGGGCGAAAAACAAAAGGAAGACCCAAGAAATATCGGGTGGTTCTGTTGTTGATTGTTCACCTTGAAAGGCGTGGCAGTTATGGTTTGACCGGACATCAAAGATTGTTGGACTTGGGAAAACCCTCAGGAATCATTAGATTTCTGGACAGGACAAAACCCTAAATCTTGGATTCTTGAGTTGGGAAAAACCCTCAGGGATTGGATTCTCGGATTAAAGACTGTTACAGGACTTCAAAATCTGGAATCATTGGATTCCCTAACCTAAAAAAGGCTTTTGGGACTTCAAAAAACTAGGGGATCATTGGATTCCCTGACATTGAAACAATGGACAATAGATTGGTTTTGGATTATTCTTTGGTGCTGAAGGTGTATTGTGACTGTTTTAAATACCCACCTTCTAGGACTTCGGTGATCTTTTCCAACACCATGTTGATTTATATTGTTGCTATTCCCTACTTGCAATTTTTCGCCACATCGAGCCTGCACTGACTGAGGGGAGGGTCATCCCCTAACCTCTGCTTATTGTATTGGCTTTGTAATACCTCCATTGATGGGTTTGTGCATAAAAGACCCGCCCAGAACCCTCTAAACCCCCATTTCCTTTGATGCTTTTCATTCCTTCCTGAGATTCAGGTAGGGCGTAATCATCTCCTTTTAGGCCCCGCCTTTTGGAAGTGGGGAGGCTGTGATCACCTCCTTTCGGTCTTTCCCTTCCCTGGGAATTAGGGGCTGTGATCACCTCCCCATTCTGACCCCTGAGGGTCAGGGTGGCATGATCCTTGTGCTAAAAAAAAAAGGGGGAGATGTAATGGGCTGAGGTTTGAGTTGATCACTGAGGTCCCATCGTGAGCTAAATAGTAATTGGGCTATACTCCTATTAATATACGTGATTGGATAAAATGGTCCCCCCACTCCCCAAGTCCTATGTGTTGTATAGGAAAGACAATTTTGGTGAGAGGAGGCAAGAAGACAAAGGAAGCTGGGAGATTAGGCCTGGGTTTGGACTCCGAACTGCTGGTTTGTTGGCTGCTGGTCGGCTGCTTGACTCAGTTGCATACATTGCCATGCATTCTCTTACCTGATCCCTTCACTGAGAATAAAGACTGACGATTTTCCCCTAACCTGAATTCCTGACTCCTGCTGATTTAAAAATACACGATCTTCACAGAAAGTAGTATGATATAAAGTATCAAAACGATTAAAAAAGACTTTCAAACAAATTTAACTTCAAAAATTCACCTATAACATGCCCTTCAAAAGATTCAATTCTATTCAAGCATTTAATAAGTATCTACTATTTTCTCTCTCTTTTTGATTGATATATTTGTTGTTCTTGATTCATTTTTTTTCTATTTTTTTCATAAGAACTAAGAAGTCTCATGAATAATAACAAGAGACATTGTATAAAGAAGGGAAATAAATTTTTGCAAAGAGCTTTTCCTAAATATTTGACTCCCAACATTCAAGGCAGGTACTTCTATTACCCATATTGCAAGGGAAGAAACTAAACTTTTTTTTTCTTCAGTAGTATTTTATTTTTTCAAATATACCTAAAGATAGTTTCCAATATTCATTTTTATAAGATTTTGTGTTCCAAATTTTTCCCCTTCTTCCCTTTCCTCCCCTTTCCTCCCCTGTTTCCTTATCTCCCCCCTCCTCAAGAGAGCAAACAATCTGATATGTTAAATATGTACAATCCTTTTAAACAAATTTCCATATTTCTCATGTTTTGCAAGAAAACTCAGACCAAAAGGGGAAAAAGCCATTAGAAAGAAAAAGCAAACAACAAAAAAGGTAAAAAATACTATGCTTCAATACATATTCAGTTCTCTCTTTAGTTGCAGATGGCATTTTCTATCCCAAGTCAATTGGAATTGTCTGAATCACCATATTGCTGAGAACTAAGTCCATCACAGTTGAACATCACATAATCTTGCTGTTACTGTGAAGTACCTACTGTTTTCAAAGGCTTGTGATAGGCCTTTGGATTAAAAAAAAAATGAAAAATAGTTCATTCTCTCAAGGAACTTATAATCTATTTTAAAAAACATTTCAAATTTAATACCATTAATTTGATGCTGTTATGTTTCTTTCCTCTGCTAAATTTTGATCTGCTCTCTATTTTATTAAATGATTCTTTGAGATTTTAAAGAAGGGAAAGGGACCTGTATGTGCAAGAATGTGTATAGCAAGAATGGTTATAGCAAGAACTGAGTGGATGCCCATCAATTGGAGAATGGCTGAATAAATTGTGGCATATGAATATTGTGGAATATTATTGTTCTATAAGAAATGTCCAGCAGGATGATTTGAGAAAGACCTGGAGAGACTTACATGAACTGATACTGAGTGAAATGAGCAGGACCAGGACATCATTATATACTTCAATAACAGTACTATATGATGATCAATTCTGATAGACATGGCCCTTTTCAACAATGAGATGAACAAAATCAGTTCCAATAGAGCAATGATGAATTGAACCAGCTACACGCAGCAAAAGAACTCTGGGAGATGACTATGAACTACTACATAAAATTCCCAATCCCTCTATTTTTGTCGCCCTGCATTTTTGATTTCTTTCACAGCCTAATTGTACACTATTTCAAAGTCTGACTCTTTTTATACAGCAAAATAACTGTTTTGACATGTATACATATATTGTATTTAACTTATACTGTAATGTTAAAAGAAACTGAGCAAGACAGAGATTAGAGACCAATTCAATAGTTTATTAAATGGAGAGAAATACTGGGACCAATGGATCCCAGGGCTAGAGGAGACTATCATCTCAAAGGGTCTAGCCCCGAGTATCGAGACAGTAAGCCTTTTATGGAATAACATTAACAATGACATAATGCAGATACCTAGGTGGGGATAGCCTCATAGATGGAGGTTACTGATATTCTAATGACTTTAAGGAATGTCTATAACATCTTTATCTCAACCATTAAGAGGGGATGGTCATAACCTTAAGGCAGAATACGAAATAGGACAAATGGAGGAACTGATCACCCCATTAAAAGTGACCTTTAACATTACAAGCCTAGAGACACTCATTCAATTATAAAATTTTCTATTCTGATTCCAGCCCAGGCTGTACCCAGCCTTCATCAAGAACTGCCTCCAGCTTCTAGTCATAAAATGAGCCAACTTGGGACTCAATCCTTACAGAAGATCTAATATGCCATGCCAAGGAATCTCTTTCACTGTCACAGCAGCAAACCCTCTGCCTGCTGAAATGATATTTTCTTTCAGCATTACTCTTTCTTTTTCTTTCTCACCTATTTCCCTAACAAAACTTTATACCACTCTGTCAGGATTTCTCTACTAGAAACTTTACTTCTCTGCCAGGACTCCTCTACTAGAAACTTTACTTCTCTGTCAGGACCTTGCCACCAAGGAATTGAGTTTTTCTCTTTGTGCATAGCAAAGGCTAACTTCCCAATGCCAATAATAAACTTCTTTTACCAGTCTAGTTTTTTGGGTTTGTAAATTCCTTTATGGAGAACTTCTGCACCACCATAAGGGGGTTCCCACAACCCCTACCCTGCGCTAAATCCTAGGGGGAATCTAGGGGAACCAAAGCTCTTCATTTAGTTCCATGAACCCAGAACCTGACACTAACATAATTATTTAACTCCCTGACCACCAGGAACCCTAACCTCATCAATTTGAGCTAAGTCTTGATGTAAACCAGAAAAGTAAGGAGGTGAAAGTGAGAAGAGAGAGTATCCCAAACAAAGGGATAGCCAATGAAAAGGCATGGAGGGGGAGGTGTAGTATTTAGTATCAAGAACATCAAGAAGGTCAATGTAATGCAGCAACTGAAAACAAAATCAGATACATTCAGCAGAATTCCTAATAAACATTTGCTGAGTATATATCATGTGTAAGGCACTCTGCAAGACAAAAAGACAAATACAGCTTACCCTCTGTCCTAGAGACTTGCTTTAAAAAAAAAGTGCTAGAAAATGGAGAAATCCTGAAAGGAACACACCAATATTTGACTCATTTCTTTTTTTTTTAGCCTAATCCCAGATGATTATGTAGGTCACTCTGAAAAACATGAGACAAATGGATTAAAGTTCTAGCTTTTGAATGACTCAACTGGGTCAGACTTTTTAGTGTTAGGTCAAGATAATATTTAGGGTCATACTTTCAATATTATTTTAATATAATCATTAATACAGATATTGGATTTTTTGCTCTGCTTAAATAAACATCTTGTAGAGAGGGGCTTGTTTTTCAATTATGTGAACAATCATTTTTGTGAAAGTAAGGAACAAACTATGACAAAAAGAGGGAAAAATCTAAAAATCCTTTGCAAGCTCAAGCATTTATTCCTTGATCCTTGTTAATCCAAGGAATTTGAAAGTCTCAGGGGAAAAAAGCAATAATAGGGATTTCTCGTGATAAGGTTGTAGGGTTAGATTGAGTTAAAATTTAATTCACCTTGATCATTACTTAAGCCTTATATTTGCAGTCAGTTAATAGTTATATTGGGAATACTCTAAAAATCTCTCCTGGAAATCAAAGTTGCTTTAGAAAAAGTGCTGATGATTTACATGACCTGTAATAGACTATTCATGTATTAGAGTATCTGAAGATGGTGGAAAAAATAATATAAACAGCATAAATTGTTTTGATTTAAAATCAGTCAACAATAAACAAATATTTATTGAGCATCTACTAGATGGACGATACTATTAGGGATTGCTGAGGATATAAAAATAATTAAACAGTGTTCCACAATTTGCAAGAAGTTATAATGTAATTGAGTATATCTTCACCAAGAGTGATTAGACATATTATACCTGAATCACTCACTTTTCAGAATACAAATATGTTTCTATTGTGTTAGTACTAGCAACATGCAAGAGATGCACAGTCTTTCACATGACAATACTTTTATTACTGCAAAACTATTCTGGACAAAACCCATCCTAGAAATCTCTGTAGCATGTCAATATAAAAACTGAAAAAGAAGATAAGAATTTAAATAAGAAGTTAAAGGAATAAAAATACTAACCATATATTACAGAGCCTCTTGGCATTCATATATATATATGAATGGACAAAATGATCTCCAGAAGGTGATAATCTGTTGTTCATTGAGAACCAAATTGCAGAGACCATTGTTTAGTCCTAATTCTGGCCCATAAAATTAGCATATTTTAACATGAAGAACTAGATAAATGTGTCTACTTGCTCCTGTTTTTTTTTTTTTTTTTTTTTTTTGCTAAACCCTCTTGAAATTTAATCTATTTGTAATAGCATTACAATGACATAAACTTTGCCCCTTGATCAGGAAATGGGTTTAAGCCTGCAAATTCTTTTGAAATACTTTGCAACACCAGTCTGTGATCCCAAACTTTTGGGGTCCCATTCCCAACCTCAACAGATAGGCCTTGTCCCAAGAATCATTAGGACCTGAATTCAAATCCAGCATCAGACAATTGACACTTGTTAGTTGTATGATTCTGAGCAAGTCACTTAACCTTATTTGCCACACACACAAAAAAAAAAAAGAGCAAGAAAATAGCTGACCCCCATGCCTACTTTTTCGTTGTAGTGTTTTAGATAATAATCTTCATATGAAAAATATTTTTGATGGGAAAAAAAATGAGGAGGCTTGATCAGATGGAGTTGTCTTGCCTCCATTTTGCGTGTCCCCTCTCTCTTGCCCTTATCTCTTTTCTTCCAGGGTCCACACACTCTGCCTTGCAGGTCGAGGCAAATGGCGCCCATATGTGGGGCCTGGAAGATTTTGGAGAAAGGAGTAGCATTGCTAGATCTAACCTCTCAATGAGGAGACTGCACAGTACTGGAGAATTTGGAGAATAAGGTCGCCACAGGTCTGCCTGCCCTGAGGAACAGAGACCTGGGTGTGGTAAGAGGTTCCATACCAAGAAAGAGAAGAAATTAGTGTATGATAGATTTGTTGAGGATTTCAAGGATTTATTAAGGATGCGTAGAGTAAAGGTTGAGAAAAAAAAAGAATTTGTAAAAGTTTTTAAGTTTTTAGAAGATGTCTGCCCATGGTTCCCGCAGGAAGGAACCACTGATGAGAAAAGGTGAAAGAGAATTGGAGATTGCTTTAATGATTTTTATGTTAACAAAGTAATTCAGGACAATGCCTCTTTCTTAAAAGGTGCCCTTAAGCACACCAATTCTAGGCTCAAATTAGGCTCCCAAAACAATGAAAAGGATTCTGTATGACCCTCCTCCCAAAGCTTCAATGGCTTTTCTTCAGCTTCCCCAAGTGAGAGCCTTTAGCTCCACTGACTTGAAGAAGAAAGCAGTTCTTCAGCTTCAATCAGGCCTACAGTGGACAATGATATTGATTGGGCATTTGGGAAAGTAAGTCTGAGTGCCTTTTGGCGTACCCATCTGGTTCTGGTTCTGGTTATTCTGGTTATTCTGGTTCTGTTCTGGGTAAAGTTCTGAAACCGGTATTTTCTGGGACGCTGGAAAATATCCTTTGGGTATGTGTTATATGTTTAATGTTTTAACTGTGTGTTCTATGTTCTGTGTGATTTGTCTGTCTGTTTTGTTGGTTGAAAAATTTTTAAGTACACTGTTGCAACTGTGCTTAGTAAAATGGAGCTCCATGTGTGTCTATGTGTGTCTGTGTTAAAAGTTAACAAGTTTGTAAAAGATAAGAATTCAGCCTCTGTGTTGCAGGCTTAGAAAATATCAAGAAGTTTGAAAAATCTCTCTCTCTCTCTCTCTCTCTCTCTCTCTCTCTCTCTCTCTCTCTCTCTCTCTCTCTGTGTGTGTGTGTGTGTGTGTGTGTGTGTGTGTGTGTGTTTCTGGCTGACTGCAGCAGCCTGTGAGAAAAAGGGAGAGAAGGGAAGGAATTAAAAAAAAAAAGATTGAAAGGGATTTGAAAGTTTGGAAGGTTAAAAAAATCTAGAAGAGCAGTGTGCTAACATTTAAAGAAAAGAAGTTTAAATGGAATATCTAGGCCTTCTCTGTGAAGGCAGAGAAAAGCACAAAATGGGCTTGGAAGTTCATAGAAGACTATTTGGATTCTGGAAGGGAAAAAGGGAATTCAAGGTGAAACAAACTTCTGCCCGGGGGTGGAGGTCTTGGAAACAGCTCCTAGTCTGTTTGCTGATGTAAAAGATTTGTTATGTTTTAAGAACAATGATAAAGGAATTTGGGAACTGGTTATTTGAAAATCTGCTTGTGATTTTAAAACTTTTAACCTGATGTACTAATTTTGTAAGTAAATGGAATTTAGATATTTTAAACAGACAGGAAAGTTTTTTTTTCCCCTTGAAACAGAGCCTGGGCCAAAGGAGCATCTGAGTGTTCAGGTATATAGCCAGGGAGAAAGAGAAAACTTGAAATGGGTAGATTTGGGAAGAAAGTAAATAAAACTGATGGGCTAAATCTTGAAAAGGATCCCTATGTAGGACACTGAGCGGAGAACCTGAGAAGTTTTTTCCTAGGGGACAGGCGTGTTTCAAGTGAACCCCTTTAGATACCCCCTCATTTGATTTGATTTTCTACTTCCTTTGGTATTTTCATCTCCCTTCCTGAGATGTCAGGGAAGGCATGATCACCTTTTTGGAATTCTCACCTCCTTAAGAAGTCAAGGAGGTTATGACCACCTATATTCTAAATCAAAAGAAAAGGGGAGATGTTGGAATCTTTACTAAAGTTGTTAAGATATTTCTTTACAAAGTGTTAAAGACATTGGAGTTAATTTAATCTTAGAGTTATTTTGGGCCAGAACTTGAAACAAGATACTAAGTGGAACTGATTGAACAATGCTTGTGTTCATACCTTTAGAAAGCTCATAAGTATCTAAGTACTCAATGGAGTTCACACGAGAATTCAGGGCTGGCTTAGTCTGAATTCACACCTCTCTCAGGACCAGAGAGATAACCCAGAATCCCTCTCCCTCCAGAAGGCGGAGTTAACCTTTGGGAGATCACATAAATGAAGGAAGCTCTTGGAGCAAAAAAGAAATTTCTCTGGAACATCAACAGGGTTCTGAGACAGAACACTCTGGAAGAAAAGACTACTCACCACAGACTGAAGATTGAGAAGCCACGAGTCGGAGCTGGCTGGAGGCTGAAGAGTAAATTAACTCCAATGTCTTAACATTTTGTAAAGTAATGTCTTAACACTTTAGTAAAGATTCCAACATCTCCCCTTTTCTTTTGATTTAGAACACAGGTGGTCATAACCTCCTTGTCTTCTTAAGGAGGTGAGAACTCCAAAAAGGTGCTCACGCCTTCCCTGTTATCCAGGGAGGGAGATGAAAATACCAAAGGAAATAGAAAATCAAATCAGATTAGGAGGTTTCTAAAGGGGCTCACTTGAAACAAGGTGTACATAAATCCATCATTATGGTAGGCATTACACATAGTTACATAAGCACATAGTAATATAACACAGGCTAACCCTAATCACATCATAGAGCTTCCTACAACTGGAGACACCTGAGCAGCTCATCCTTGGGAGGGATACCAATCCTTTGTCTAGGACCCCCACCCTGTAGTGTGTTTGCACAACCCTGCTTCCTTTCCTATTGCTATATATATCTGTACTATTGCACCCATTAAAGGAGGCTTGATCAGAAAAAAAAAAAATGAGAACAAAACTAGTAGGCTTTTGTAGATGATTTCCTATACCAGGCCATATCTTCAGCACAATGAGATGTGTCTCGTTGATTTCAATAGCCTTGTGGCTCAGCTTGGACTTCCCCCCCACAGACTGTCCAACTCCCAGGACCATATTGGAAAGTAAGGTCATTAAGGAATCCAGGAATTAGGAAGGGAATTAAAGTAGATTCTGCAGCAGGCAGGCAAACTCTGTGGAAAGACCAAGGGTAAGAACATAAGGCAAAGTATTGCCTTTGGTGACTGAAGCCATCATATAGGGTTTGAGGTATCAGGCAAGTTAGTAAGATGGGGAATTTAATGGCACTAAGAAGTGGGAATTCCTAAGACATACCTCTCATATAGTTCTGGAAGAGAGGGATGTCAAAAAATCTAGAGTAAATATGAATGATCAGGGATCACTGGAGTGTAGAGAATTCCATGCCGGAGTGCAGGAAGGATCTGCATAAGAGAATTTTACAAGAACCTCTAGTAAAGAAAAAAGTGATGTTCTTCAGAAAGTAAAGGAACAACTCTATGTTAGACAAAAAGAAAGGAATTTAAAAGCAGTTTGTATTGATGTGTGTGTGTGTGTGTGTGTGTGTGTGTGTGTTTTGTCTTCTGTTTCTCTCAGTCAGCTGAGTAACTATAGCAAAAAAAAGTGCTTGTAAGGCATCTTGATGCCAACTAACCTGAATTTTTCTTAAGGTTTCAAGGGTCTCTCCCTAGAGAATGACCAGGACTGCTGCATGTGGACTTATGTCCAGTCCAGCTCTCCAAAGAATAGTAGGCTTCTCCAAACCCCATGCTCTATATTCAGCCTATGTTTCTCTTTAGATAGTTCTCTATGTTCCCCAACCTCCCATAATCCCAAAACTCTTCTCAGGGGACTCTGGATTCTATAAAAGGGTATGATCTATATCCACATGACTTGGGGAAATCTAGGGGAGTCCATTTTACACTTTAAATCCTTCCCTCTTTCCAATACAGTCCATTTAGGAAAGAGTACAAAATTTAGAAGGGGCATAGGAGTCACAGTCATTTTACTCTCAGCGGCCTGTGTCTCCATCTCAGGTCTCAAATAGTTTATTGACATTTCAGAGATTTTGGGCAGTCTAAGAGAGTGGAGTTTTTGAGGGGGAAGAGAAGTTTTCTCCCAAAATTGTGACCTAAATTAATGTGTTTAAATTTAAATTGTATGTGATAGAATTACTTTCAATTGATACATTTGGGAATAAGATTTTAGAACTATGTGTGCATTAATATTGAAGTATTGCTACTAGAAGTTGAAATCTGATTTGACTTTAAGCTAAAAAATGATTATTAAAATAAAATTTGCCAGTAACTTACCTAAAAAGGTCACATGTTTGTCTTCTAAATTGTATATTGGGTAATTTGTAAAAATTATGAGCTATGCTTCAAAATTTTGTCAGCTCTGATGGACATATGTATAAGTTTTATAAAATATGGTCCAAAGTTATTTAGATATTAGCTATATTATCAATTTTAAAGTTTAAAAAAGATGGTTTTAAAAACAAGGGACAAGAAAGATTGATTTTCAAAAGCAACTGATAGTTTAAATGGAACACCGACTTAGAATATCACAAGCTGAAGTAATGATTTTTAAAATATTTTTTTTTCATTTGGTGTATATATTGAAATTAAAAACTTGACTGGAAATTACATGAGATTCCTATTCATATTTGTAAATAAAAAGCTATATAAAAATAAATAAATAAAAAGTTGAGGAAAAAAAAATACTGGCAGAGAGGTTTTACACATGCCTCATGTGAAGTTTGGACTAATTTTTTTTATCTCAATATCCTGCTTTTGATAGGTAAATGAGACCTATTAATGAAGAATTTTGTGAATATCTCTGTCATTCTGATAGGATTTTTCTTTTCTCAAAATTGCTTTTGAGTTATAATGTAATTCCTATTAAAAGAGATGATGCTTAACTAGCTATTTGCAGAATCTTCAAAGAAGATATAAGCACATCTCCCAGGAATGAGAGAGTTCTACTCTTTGTTCTCTCTCTCTCTCTCTCTCTCTCTCTCTCTCTCTCTCTCTCTCTCTCTCTCTCTTTCTCTCTCTCAGTTTGTTTTCTTCTAGGTTTTGAGCAATTCATCTTCAAATGACCAGCATTAGATAGCTTTTTTGACCAGCTTCAGGGATCTGATTCAATCCACTAGATCTGTAATCAACTCAAGCCCTTCCAAATGGGACCCTATAGGATGACTCAACTCAATGCCCATTCTTGGCAGGAAGTCATTTCAGAAGATGAAATCATTGCCCCATACTCCAAAGGACTTTGGGCCCCATTTGTTTGGGAAGAAATTGGAATTGGTTGGTGAATGAACTCAGATACTGGGTATCTGAGTTCATTCACCAACCAATTCCAATTTCCAATCGGAGTGGGTTTCTTGTAAGGAGTCCATCAATCCTGTGAAGGAGGAAGATTATCAATGCTACTTCATAACTATAATAGAATTTGAGGCTTAAGTTGGGGACATTGGGTTAAGATTTGGGTTAATATTACTGAAAAAGGGTATCCCATAAACAAAGGTCATAGAGTTGTCCCTAAATTCACTGGGGGGAGATTTGAAAACAGCAGCAGCAGCATCTAAGGGGTATTCTGTGTCCCAATCACTCGTCCCATGATCTGCAGGCTGAAGGAGTAGTTGAAAATTTGCAGCTTGAAGCTTAGAGGAGACAAATGTCACAAGCAGTTTGAAAATGCAGGAGCTGAATATGAGTAAAAAAAACAATAATTAGGAACCCTACCCAGAGGAAGATTGGGGCGAGGGTGTGGAGGGGGGGAGGTTGTAAGGAATTTCTCATGAATGCCTTGCATCCAGCCAGCTTTTTCTAAGATTCTCAGTGTGAAGCTCAACCTCCCTTGAATTGTTAATGTACATGCAGCAAGAGATATTGACCAGGGTGCAGACATTTTCACTAGAGGCAAGGAGATAATCTAAGGTCATTCAGTTATCTAAAACCATGTTAGCAAGAGAGTCCAAAGATTCTTGGATCTCCTGGAGAGAATATGAAATTTCCTTGGCCAGCTGATTGATTGTGGCAGTCAGGTTGGAGAGAATGTTTTCATGTTCTAAGTAGACCACCCAGAGGACTAGCATTGTTGTGCCTTTCTTTAAGTACCAAAGAGCATTTTCCCCAAATCCCCACTTTTGTCTTCTTGAAGGGGTGGGGGCTGTGTCTGCTTGGGTTACCTGAGAAGTAAAGAGCTTTTGAAACCAGCCAGAGGGAGAAAGGATGCACCCCCTCTCTTCTGAAAAGGTTTTTTCCTGTGAACTATAAGAAGGGGTATAAGAATCAGGGAGCTGGGGGATTAAAGGTGTCATGGTCAGGGGTAACCAGGCAGCAGCTCTAGCAGCTGAATCTGTAAACCTATTCCCCTTGGCCTGAAGTGAATCTCCCTTCTGGTGTCCTTTACAAAATATGACTGAAACCCCCCTGGGTTTGTGGATAGCTTGCAACAGGTGTAGGATTTCTCCTGTATATTTAATGGGAAAATTTTTTGATGCCAACAGACCCCTCTCTCTCTCCATATATAACCCTGTGAGCATGCAAAATATGAAAAGCATATTTGGAGTCAGTATAGGTGTTCATTCTCATTCCTTTTCCCAGTTCTAAAGCTCTGGTTAGGGTAATGAGTTCAGCCTTCTGCTTAGAAGTCCCAGGAGGCAAAAGCTTAGCTTCTAGGGTGCCATTAAGAGTTACCACAGAATAACCTGACTTTCTTTTCCCATTTTCAAGAAAGCTCAACCCATCTGAAACCACTCCCCAAATGGGTTCTCAAGGGGAATTTCTCATAAGTCAGATCTGCTGGAGTAGACAGAATCTAGAGCTTCTTCACAATTATGGATAATTTCTCCCAGTTGGGAGGTTCCAGAGGGCAGGGTGGTAGAATTTAGGATGTGGAACACTCTGAGAATTAGGTCAGGGGTATCTAGCAGGAGAGTCTGATATCTAGGAAATCTCCCACTCGCAAGCCACTGGTCCATTTAGCTCCTAAAATGCTCTGCACCTAGTGAGGGATTGAAAACTTCTAACTGCTGTCCCAAGTTTAATTTTGAGCCCTTTTCAATTAAAAGGGCCAAGACAACCACTGCTCTAAGGCAAGAGGGCCATGCTAGGGTAACTGAGTCCAGTTTCTTTGAGAAATAAGCAATGGGTCTGAGGTCAGGTCCCAGAGTTTGAGTCAAAACCCCCAAAGCTTGTCCACACCTTTCATCCACATACAGAGTGAAAGGCTTCTCTAAGTTGGGCAGGGCTAGGGCAGGGGCAGAGGTCAGTTTGGCTTTTAGGGTTTTAAAAACCTTGGCCTTATCAAGTCTCCATTCAAGAGGAAGATTATTGGGGCATTGAATAGAATCATAGAGAGGTTTGCCAATAATCCCAAAACTGAGAAATGAGACCCTGCAGAAGCCAGCCATGCCTAAGAAAGCAAGAAGTTGTTTCTTTGAGGCAGAGTCTGGGAGACTTGAGATGGTTTGTTTTCTTTCCTCAGTTAGAGAACGAGAAGTAGGAATGAGATTGTGGCCCAGATATTTGACGAACTGGCAGGCAATGTGGGCTTCAGGTAAGGAGACCCTGTAGCCCCTCAAGGCTAGAAAATTTAGGGTTTTCAAGGCTGCATTTAGGGACTCCTCTCTGGTGGGACTGCAGAGTAAAATGTCATCCATGTATTGGATAAGGCTACTGCCAAGCAGCTTCAGTTCCCTTAAATATTTAACCAATGACTGTCCAAATATGGGCTATCTCAGAAGCCCTGAGGCAGAACCGACCAAGTCAGTTGGTGGGGAAGTTCCCCTGGCTTTGCCCGTTCAAAAGCAAAGAGAAACTTTGAGTCTTTATGTAAAGGTATGCAGAAGGAGTCATCTTTAATGTCTAGGGTGGAGAACCACTTTGTGTCTCCTGGAATTTGAGTGAGGATTGTATAAGGATTAGGCACAAGGGGATGGATCAGAACGACAGCTTCATTAATGGCCCTGAGATCTTGTACCATGCAAAACTCCCCATTCGGTTTTCTAACAGAAAGAATTGGAGTATTGCAAGGAGACTTGCAGGGAACCAAAAGTTTAAACTTCAGAAATTCCTCAATCAGAGGTTGCAATCCTTCCCTGGCCTCAGGTTTAAGTGGGCATTGACTTTTATGAGGAAATACACTAGGATCTTGCAGCTTAATTAAGGCTGGGGTGGTATGTGTCACCCTCCTGGGAATTCCCTGATTTCACACAGAAGAATCTATTTCCTTCCAGATTTCATAAGGAATATGGGAGGGTCTTGAAAGGAATACAAAAAGATCACTTGGAGGTCTGAGAAGAGAGAATTGGGTCCCCAATTTCACCAACAGATCCTGCCCTAATAAAGGGGCAGGACAAGAGGGGATTTTTAGAAAGGAATGTACAAACAATAGGTCACCAAGCTGGTAAGGCAGAGGGAAAGTCTCCAAACAGTTCTGGAGTTTCCCTTCAATTCCCATTACCTTATGGGGGCAGGGTAGAATGGGACTAGAGTGCCAGAGCAAAACCGAAAGAGAGGCCCCCTTATCAAAAAGAAATTCAATGGCCTTACCTGCCACATCCAAAGTAACCCTGGGTTTGGTGGTGGTGATGGAGTAATAGGGGGAGGCGGGGGGGCTGGACAAACATCAGGCATCGTCACTCTTGGTCTTGAGATGACTGGAGGGTGAGGCTTGAGGCAGTGGTTCTACCACTCTTTGGGCAGTCCCTTTTCCAGTGCCCTTCCTTGTTGCATTCAGGGCAAGGGCCAAGGGTTTTTTCTGAGGACAGTTGTGTGGCTAGTGTCCCTGTCCATTACACCTATAACACAAACTCCTGTGGTTTTTGGAAATAGCAGCACCCAAAAGTTGAGTCTGCTCTTTATTTCTCACTCTGGCCCTGTGATCTTCTTCCTCTGCTGCAGCTTGGTCCCTGTTGTTAAAAACTTCAAAAGCCACTTCTAATAATTAGGCCATGGGAGTTTGGGGCCCCAAGGCTAACTTCTAGTTTCCTCCATATACCTGGGGCAGATTGGTTAATAAAATGCATGCTGAGGACAGTGGTCCCCTCTGAAGAAGTGGGGTCCAGATTAGTGTATTTCCTGAGGGCCTCTAAAAGGTAGCCCTGAAAGAGGGCAGGGTTTTCCTCAGCTGTTTGGGTGATCTCCCTAAGTTTGTCATAGTTAACCTGCTTCTTAATTCCCCTCTGCAAGCCTTCAGTGAGGCAGGTTAAGAAGTGATCGCCTCTCTCTCCTCTCCTCTCCCCTCCCCTCCCCTCCCTTCTCCTCTCCTCCCCTCCCTTCTCCTCTCCTCTCCCTCTCCTCTCCTCCTCGAAGTCCCATTCTGGGTCTGAAAATGGCAAGGCTATTGGTCCTGGGGGGTATCTACCAGAAAAGAAGGAATCAGCTATGTAATCCCCAAACTTTTGGGCAGATCCCAGATTCTCTTTTTCTCCTCTATGGTACAATAGGAGGTGATAATGATATTAACATTTCTCCAGGAAAGATCATATTGGAGGTAAATGGCTTTAAACCCCTCAATAAACTTGGTGGGGTCTTCAGAGTACCTGCCCAGTTTCTCCCTGAAAGATCTGACCTTGAAAAGGGCATCTGCACTTTAAGCATTCCTTCCCCAGGGTCAGCAACTTCCCTCAATGGGCAAAGTTTAGAAGTGTTAACTAAATCAGGGTCCTGAGTAGAAACTGTGGCTTAATCAGTCTCTTGAGGAGAAGAAAGGGGAGTTCCACTCTCAGTATGAGAAGGACTGAGGCATGGGGATTGAGTGGCCTCAGAATCTGGCTCAGGAGGAGAGGGGGATCAGATATTGTGGGACCCAAGGTCCTGTTTTTAATAACGAGGTGGTTTTGGAGGGGATTTGCAGGCCTCCTGATAAGAACTGCAAAGGGGAGCAGAAGTTTCTTATGCCCCTAAAGGAGTGAAAAAGAGGGGGTCATCTAAAAGGTCAGCTTTAAACCTGCATTAAACCTGACCAGCAATATTCTTCACTTTTGTCTTAATTTAGGATCTTGAGACAAAGCCATGAAAGCCTGAACATAAGGAACTTCAGTCCATTTGCCTTATCTCTGGCAAAACAAGTCAAGCTCTTTGATGGTGCTATAATTAAGTGAGCCATTAATGGGCCATTTTTCCTGGTTCTCCAAGATATATTGAGGCCAAGCAGCATTGCAAAAGTAAATGAGCTTTTTGATCTTGAGATCTTTCAAGATGAATTTGTCTCTGCTTTTTAAGAAACAGCCTAAAGAAGAATCTTTAGGAATAGAGGAAGTAAACTGTCCCATTTTTGTCACAAGCCTTAGGCTTTTCCAATTCTATAGCTTTTTGTTCTCTTTAGGAATCGAGAGAGAGAGAGAGAGAGAGAAAACAAAAACTTTCCCTGATAAAGGGGGGCTTTTTGTCAAGCCACAGAAAATTTCTGGCCCAGTGCCTCCAGACAGAGAATTCTGCTGGACATGGAGCCCCATTCAACCCAAAAATTTCTAGGAAATTTGGGCTATCCTTGCTATAAAATGGATCACCAGAAAAGAGGGCTTACTTACTTCAGCTGGGCTCTTGGGGATCCCCGTAGCAGGCCACCAAATGATGCTGTGTGGGAAGGGGGAGAGATCCCTCTGTTTGGAGACACAGGTACAAATGCAAAAGAATTTTCAAACCCCAAAGTCTGTGGAAAAAGGGAAGTTTTATTTTTCAATAAGAAGGTCTTTCTTAGCAGGCAAATCTCTTAATGAAGAAATTTGAAAGAATGAGTTAACAGAAACCTATTTTATGAGCAGATCTTGGAGGGAAGTTTGAGCTGATTATCAGACCAGGATCTCCCAATTTGAATGAAAATTACTTTGAAGGTTTTTTTCAGAATTTAGAGTTTCCTGAAAAGGGATCTGGCTACCCAAAAAAATCAATGGGGGTGGGGGGAGGGAGCGGTCCAATTGAATAATGCTGCTTATCTTAGGAAAAAGGTTTGTCTGGAATATATACCTTCTCCCAGACTCTCTGAAGTCTGAGGCCTTGAATCTCCCTTCTTTTACAGATTGAAGAGGACACAGTCTTTACAGATTAAAGGGAACACAATTTCAGAGATCACCCATGTCATTTCTACTGGGAAATTGTGAGTTTTACCATGAAACTTATAAAATCCCATTCCTTGCTAACTATATGCTTTCTCAAATCTGTAAGAAATCCAGTGACTTTATCTTCTGATTAATAATTATTTTTATCATAGCCTGGAGTCTAATGAGCCTATTCAGAATACAAATTGGGGTTCTGTACTCCTCCAACTCTTACCTGGGGCCATCTATCACCCAATCATTTATGTCCCCATTAATTAGAGCAGGTAATATTTCACAACAAAAATGCTAAAAGAAATAGATACATGCATTTAGCAATAGATAGATGACTAGTCCAACTACTCATTTATTTGGGATATAATGACCACATATTTTCAGATAGGAAACTGCAAGATTTTACATCTACAGAAACACTTGCCCTGATTATAGAAATTTGCTATAAGCAGGGACATGATTATAATAAAAAAACTGGTCCTTCAGGTCTCAGCCTAAGAGCACATATATGACAGGATAAAGCATCCTTAATTCAGTTTAACAATTCCACCTTATAGTCATACTTAGGAATAATCAGGTGGGTTCTTATTCAAAGGAACATCACTAGGAAACTGAGTCAGAAATATCCCACCTTAAGCACAGGCCAAGATTGTCCTCCTCTTACCCAGATACTAACCTCCACCTGTAATAATTCAGGATCACATTCCTCTGAGTAACTTGTGCCATATTTCTTTCAGATGGTAGAACTGGCTTGATGAACCATCAGACAATTATACTTGAATTCAAAACTCCAAATAATATTAGTTACAGTTCCAAAACATTTTATCTCAAATAGCAAGTCTCATTAATCAAAGCTTAAGGTCAATTTAGCTCTCAAGGATCTTATATCCTAAATAAGTGTAGAATAGACCTACTTCCATTGATAACAGTAGGAGATTCAATCTAGAAAGTTCACAGCTTATCTTCAGATTTAAGTAGAGAGGTTTTAAATTCAACATTATACAAATCATTTTACTTTAAGATGCTTAATAACCAATCTATATCAAAACATATTCAGGTATTAACTTCGTTTAAAGGGACAAAGACATAGATCATTGTTCTCAGAATCTCCTTAAATAATGGGAACAGCTTTAAAATGACTCAATACAACCAATTAAAACTCACATAGAATATAGCACATCCTAATTTCACATTAAAGAAACCCAACAGAATTAACATTAATAATTTCTTCATCCTAAAAAATGTTAATTCAACTTCTTCAAATAAAGGAGTCCCCTATAAACTTTTCTGGAAGTATAAATAACAGGTACAAGATCAATATGGTTAAAATTCCTCTAAACACAATTAACCTCTCCTCCTACCAAAACATTCCTAATAACAAAGTCAATTTTAGAGATTATAAATTGTCCTTTAAAGTTCATTTTGAGGTTCCTCCACAGGTCTTTTAAGCCTGATGTTCTGAGCCTCCAGATTTCAGTCTCAGTTTTTTGTAGCATCTAGTAAGGTCCTTCCCATTATGCTTTTTCCAGGACTCCTGGAACTGCAAACTCTGAAAGTGTTGTCTGGGTCAGTAATCCTTGCTTCCTAGGGGCTAAAAAGGGATGATGACGTGGCCAGTATATAATTTCTTAAAAACTTATCCTTTATTTCAAAAGCGGGTCTTTCCTTATTTTCCTTCCAAAATAAAAGTAAACTAAATATCATCTCATATTAGAAAGTACCAGATCAATTCTAGGAACAGTTTTAATTGTTTTTTTTCCCCCTGATGCAACTGGGGTTAAGTGACTTGCCCAGGGTCACACAGTTAGGAAGTGTTAAATGTCTGAGGTCAGATTTGAACTCAGATCCTCCTGACTTCAGGGCTGGTGCTCTATCCATTGCATCAGTTAGCTGCCCCCAGTCCTAATTCTTTTAACAAAGCATAGGCAAACATTTGGTCCAAGGCAATTTAGTCTCTAATATATCAATTTAGTAATACATTTCTTAAGAATCTGATTTATTATTTCCACTTTCCCAGATGAGGGCAGATGCCCAAGTGTATGGAATTGCCACTCAATTTGCAATTCCTTCCCATTATTTCTTATAAAACCTTAGAAGTAAAGGATATTCCATGATCAGAATCAGTAGTCTCTACCAATCCATACTTAGGTACAATTTGTTCCAGTGTTATTCCATTAACCCCTCTTAAAGCAGCAGATCTCAGGAAAAAGCTTCCACCCATCCCCTATATCTCAGTTTCCCCACTGGTGTCATTTCATTAAAACATAACCTGAATATTTTGGAGCCAGGCTCTCTCCCTCTGGAGAGACACCTCCTCAATACCTTATTTTTAGACATATTATACACCTTTCAGATAAAATTTGTTCTGCAATCACAGAAATCCCTATTTGCCAAATTTTCTTGCTTTTATTTCTTTATTAGGGGAGAAAGCAAGGTAAACTTTAAGATTCAGAATATAGGTAATATCAAATAACTTTGGACCAATTTTCACAAAATTTATATCACATATCCAGCTGGGCTGATAAAATGTTAAGCCACAGCTCATATAATTTTTACAAATTACCCAATATACAATTTAGCAAGTAACATAGTGGCTTAAATATATTTCATTTAATTAGGAAATACAAACATGTGATCTCTTTAGGTAAGGGAATCAAAATTTTTAACTTCAAATCAAATATAGATTTAAATTTTTAGTGACAATACTCAATTTCAATGCACACATATTTCTAAAATCTTATACTGAAATAATAGAGTAGTAATTATCTCATACAAATCCAGAATCAGAATTCAAATTTAAATACACAGTATCAAAATTTAAAGTGGCAAGACTTTTGGAGGTGGAGTCAAGATGGCAAAGTAAAGTCAAAGAAGCTGCTGGACCTCTCTCAGTCTCCCTTGAAAACCACCTAAAACCAAGCCTCTGAACAGTCTGATGGGATGAAACTACTTTCCAGCTCAAGACAAACTGGAAAAACTTCAAGAAAGGTCAGTCTCACTGGGATATGAAGGGTGTTCATCCCAGCTCAAATAGACTCTGGGAAAGGTAGAGAGAAAGTTTTAATCACAGTAAATCAGCAACTAAGATCCTTAGTCAATCAATAGAGGAGCAAATCAATGGGGCAGCTTCTAGTCCCAGCTCAAAAGGCAAACTCTAGGAAACCAGGCTGTTTCCTGAAAAGATTAGGCAAAGCTACCCTCTACAAATACAAGGGGCTCCTGTGCACAAAGCTGAGGCTCAGAACTATACAGAAAGCTTGGCACAGTGACCCTTTTACCTTCAGAGCAAAGTTCAACCTTAAAAGTAAAAACAGAGGAAATACCAAAAGAAAAGGAAAGAAAATGAGCAAGAAACAGAAAAGAACCTTGACCATAGAAAGCTACTATGGTTGACAGGGTAGGCCAAAACATGAACTCAGAGGAGGACAGAATGTCCACAGAATAAATATCAAATAATGATATAAATTGGTTCCAAGTCCAAAGAAACTTCTTGGAAATTCTCATAAAGAGCTTCAAAAGGCAAATAAGAGAGGCAGAGGGAAAAATGAGAAAGGGAAAGAGAGATACATGAGAGAGTCAATAGTTTGGAAAAGGAAGGGAAAAATTATCTGAAGAAAACAGTAGAATAAACCAAATGAAAAGAGATACAAAGATAACTGAAGGAAGTTACACTTTAAAAACTAGTGTAGGGCAAGTGGAAGCTAATGACTGTGAGAGAGCAAGAATCAACCAAATAAACTAAAAAAGAATGAAAAAAAATGGAAGAAAATGTGAAATACCTCACTGTCAAAACAGCCCACCTAGAAAATAGATCCATGAGAGACAATTGAAAAATTATTAGCTCATTAAGGAAAATTGTCCCAATATTCTAGAAAAAGTGAGGAACATACTCATTGAAAGAATCTATTGATCATCTCTCGAAAGAGATCACACAAGGAAAACCCCAAGGAATATTGTTATTAAACTCCAAAACAATAATCTCAAGGAAAAAATACTGCAAGATGCCAGATAAAAACAATTCAAATATCAAGGAGCAGCAGTCAGGATTATTCAATATCTGGTAATTTCTACAGTAAAGGTTCAGAGGGCTGGAATGCCATGTTTTGTAAGGCGAAGGACCTGGGGTTCTAACCAAGAATTAACTACTCTCTTTTAGGGGAGGAAATGGAACTCAATGAAGTAAGAGACTTTCAATCATTCCTATCTAAAAAACCAGAACTAAAAAGAAATGTAATGTACAAACACAGGATTCAAGAGAACCATAGAAAGATAAACAGGGGAAACATATAAATTTAAAGGTTAAACTGTTTACATCCCGAGATGGGAAAACAACATCTTTTGATAACTATTGGTTAAGAGGGAAGCCAGAGTGGGGCATCATATGGACACGGGGTATGGTTGTGAATAGACTCTGATGTAATGACATCAAAGAAAAAGCCAAAGATGGGTGGAAAAGGGGGAAAGGGGAGGTATAATGGAACATGATGAGGTTCGATAGACCTATTATAATTGAGGAAAAGAAGGGATGGGGATAAGCATTATATGAAGCTTGATATCATCAGTTTTGGCTTTAAGGAGGAATAATTTAATCATCCAGTTAAGTATAGAAAGTATAGAAATAAGGAGAGAAAGTACATCTTGATAAAGGTGTGTGGAATAGAGAGATAAGGTGAAGAACTTACAGGAATATATGAATTATTTTTCTGTATTTTATTTTTTATTATTTCTGTGTTTCCCCTGTAACCTGTATAATATATGCAGGCCCATATTTACTTGAGCCTTGGCCAGCTATGAACATATTTACTTAACCTCAGCTGATGACATTTATCTAACCTTATAAAGAAGTAGGAGGAGAAAGAGGAAAGAAAAGGGAGGGACAGAATAGAAGTGGGGACAAATACTAGGGAAAAAGGTAAGAGAAAGGAGAAGAGTTTATAAAAGATAAGGTAGTGGGTGGAGAGGATTAAAAAAAAAAAACAGGACCAAAGACAGAGTGGAAAGAACAAAAGTATATATAGGGGAAAAAAATAAGATGGAAGGAAATACAGAGCTGCTAATCATAACTGTGAATGTGAATAGGATGAACTCTCCCATAAAATAGAAGTGGATAGCAGAGTGGATTAAAAAACAGAATCCTACAATATGTTGTTTATAAAAAACACATTTGACATAGGAAGACTCATGTAAAGTAAAAGTAAAAGACTAGAACCAAATTTATTATGCATCAGCTGAAGTAAAAAAAGTAGGGGTAGCAATTCTGATCTCAAATAAAGCAGAAATAAAAATAGATCTTATTAAAAGAGATAAGGAGAGGGAGTAGCTAGGTGATGCAGTAGATAGAGCAATAGATAGAAGTCAGGAGGACCTGAGTTCAAATCTGGCCTCAGATACTTAACACTTCCTAGCTGTGGGACCTTGGGCAAGTCACTTAACCCCAATTGCCTTACCCAAAACCAAAAACCAAACCAAACCAAACCAAACAAACAAAAAGAAATAAGGAGAGAAAGTACATCTTGATAAAGGTGTGTGGAATAGAGAGATAAGGTGAAGAACTTACAGGAATATATGAATTATTTTTCTGTATTTTATTTTTTATTATTTCTGTGTTTCCCCTGTAACCTGTATAATATATGCAGGCCCATATTTACTTGAGCCTTGGCCAGCTATAAACATATTTACTTAACCTGAACTGATGACATTTATCAGTATTTGACATTTATCGATATTTAGTCTATTAGCTTGACCACTGTCTGTTTAATTAATCTGAAGTCCAAGGCCTGATTTTTCTGTTTCCTAGAAATCAGGTGATTTAGGGGAAACAGAAACCTTCCATTAGATGCCTCCCTCTCCCCTTCTCAATGCTCTCTTACTTGTGATGTAATCTCTTGTATAAAAGCTGTGCATCCTTATTACTTCTTTTGCTCTACTACCATAAGCTTTCTCTTTCTTATCTCTTGATGGGACAGCCCATCCTCTGGAGGTTTTAATAAACAACCTTTCTGCTTTCTACTAAGTGATCTCTGAGTAGTCATTTTGGGTAAGGGTCTTCTACATTCCTCACAAAGGGTTCTGTAAATAATGAAGTAGTAATGATATTAAATGTGTATGCACCAAGTGGTAGAGCAGGCAAATTCTTAGAGAAGATTTTAAGACTGTTACAGGAAGAAATAAATAGCAAAACTATTCTATTGGGAGGACTTCAATCTTCTCCTTTCAGAATCAGATAAATCTAACTACAAAATAAACAAGAAAGAAACTAGGGAGGCTATTAGGATTCTAGAAAACCTAGATATGATAAATCTCTGGATAAAATTGAATAGGGACAGAAAAAAATACACTTTTTTTCTCAGCAGTACATGGTACCTATACAAAAACTGACCATGTATTAGGGCATAAAAACCTCATAATTAAATGCAAAAAAGATAGAATTAGTAAATGCTTCCATTTTCAGACCACAATACAATAAAAATTATGTTCAATAAATGGTCAGAGAAAGAGAGAAGAAAAACCAATAGAAAATTAAATAATCTAATTCTAAAGAATGAGTGGGTCAAAAAACAAATCACAGAAACAATTCACAATTTCATCCAAGAAAATGACAATAATGAGACAACATACCAAAAACTATGCGATGCAGCCAAAGCAATTATTAGGGGAAATTTTATATCTCTAAATAGCTACATAAATAAAATAGAGAAAGAGGAAATCAACAAATTAGGCATGCAACTAAAAAAGCTACAAAAAGAACAAATTAAAATCCCCCAACTAAATATCAAATTAGAAAATTTGAAACTCAAAGGAGATATTAATAAGATAGAAATTAAGAAAACTACTGAACTAATAAATAAAACTAAGTGTTGACTATATGAAAAAGCTAAAAAAATAAATAAACCTTTGGTTAATTTGATCAGAAAAAGGAAAGAAAAAACCAAATCACCAACATCAGAAATGAAAGGGGTTCATGAACTTAGCACCAATGAAGAAGAAATTAAAGAAATAACTAGAAGATATTTTACCCAGCTCTTTGGTAGCAAGTCTGATAATCTAATGAAATAGATGAATATTTATAAAAATATAAATTACCCAGGTTAACAGAAGAGGAAATAAAATACTTAAATAGACCCATTTTAGAAAAAAAAATATTGAACTAGTTGTTAATGTATTTACTAAGAAAAAATTACTAGGGTCAGATAGATTCATAAATGAATCCTACCACAATTAATTGCAATACTTTGAAAACCATTTGGAAAGAATAAAGAAAGAGTACTGCCAAATTCCTTCTATGACACAAATATGGTACTGATAACTAAATCAGGAAGAGCCAAAACAGAAAAAGAAAATTACAGACCAATTTTTCTAATGAACATTGATGCAAAAATTTTAAATAAAATATTAACAAAGAGATTATAACAAGTTATCATCAAGATAATACACTATGAACAAGTGGTATTTATGCCAGGAATTCAGTGCTGGTTAAATATCAGGAAAACTATTATTATAATTGATCATAATAGATGCAGAAAAAAAAGCTTTTAGCAAAATACAACACTCCTTCTTATTAAAAACTCTAGATAGCACTGGGATAAAGGAAGTTTTCCTTAAAATAATAAGCAGTATCTATCTAAAACCTACAGAAGCATTAGTTGTAATGGAGAGAAGTTGGACATATTCCCAGTAAGATCAGAGGTGGGAAAAGGATGCCCATTATTACCACTATTATTCAGCATTATACTAGAAATGTTGGCTTTAGCAATAAAAAAAAGAAAAAGAAAAGAAAGGAATTAGAATAGACCTTGATGAAATAAAACTATCATTCTTTGCTGATGATATGATGATATATGTAGAGAATTCCAGAAAATCATCCAAAAATCTATTGGAAACAATTCACAGCTTTAACAAAGTTTCAGGATATAAAATAAACTCACAGAAATCATCAGCATTTTTATATATTACTGATTATTCACTATTGTCTCAGGAACTTGGTTCTTATTGACCAACAGATTATCTGTCTGACAGTAATGTTTGTAGGACTAAGGCCAGAGATGTTAGAATCATCAAAGATAGATTTTTAGAACAAAAGCACTCTAAGGTCAGGGGACCTCATCATCACTACATTTCCCTTAGAAGCTGTACCCCCTTCAGACTCACCCAATCTTAACAAATAAAAATAAGAGAATCCTTATGGACTTGAACTACCTAGGATTTTCCCAGTATCAAAGGGAAATGGGAGTCTTTTGCAGACTTGAAATGCCTAAATTCTTCCAATCTTAATCCTAGTCACCCAGGTAACTCACCAGTTGCTTAGCAGAGGAAAGTCCACTTACAGATAGAGTATCTTCTTGTCCTTCCCTTCCCATTCCCCCCACCCACTCCCCCCCAAGATCTTGCTTCTCTGGGCTGTGCACAATTTACTTGTTTATTTAGAAAATACAGATCAAAGAGTAAATTTTATATGTAATAGGTATAGATCTCTTAGGAAGATTTAGAATCAAGTTAAGAATTTAAGGCAAGTGATAGGTACCAATGCCTGGATAGAATTGGTCAAGTACTCTGTAAAGAGTCTGAAAAAAAAGCAAATTCTATGTCTGTGCTATGGATTGTCCGATGCCCAGATAGTAATATTCCCTTTAGATATGGAATAAAAGCATTAGTGAATTCATCCTGTTCCCAAAATAACATTCCTGAGATTTCAGTGCTTTATTCTACCTTTCCCTTCTGTAAGGGAGTAAACCAGGCTATAGTAACATCCCCTCCTCACCCCGCCCCCCACCCCCAACCCAGCTCTGGAGATCAATCAGCTTGCCTCTCCAGGCAGGGTGAAAGATTGTAAAAATCTAGAGATTGCAGTAGCATGTACCAAGCATAATTTTGGCAATTTCTTGGATGAGCATATCTCAAGCAAACCTTGGGTGCTTGGAGAGGCAGCATTCTCAAGCCCAATTTGCCTGGAAACTGAGTGGACCTGTGCACCAATCTAATTGGCTATGCCTTTTACCATGGCATTCAAAGAAGTAAGAAAGATTGAATCAGGAAGAATTAAGTCAAGGGTAGTAACTAATGAATTCAAGGCTAAAAATATAGTTCTGGATTTGGGTCATTTCTACTCCTACTAATATTGGATAAGTTACAACAGAGAAGCAATGAAGAGAATAGCAGAATAGCTAGATTCCATTAGCAGAATGGCATGGGAAAATAGAATGACTCTAGAAAGGTTATTGGCAGGAAGAGGAGGAACATGTGTTACAAATGGAAGTAGTTTCATCCTAGTACAGCCCTATCAGAAGAATTACCAGAGAATTCAGGAATTATTTATCCATCCTGTATAAGGAGACCTTTGCAGGGGTTAAGAGATGTTTATGAAGTAGAATTTAAAAATTAGCCAAATTTGAGGGGTGTGAAAAGGATGTGGAAACCAAATTATTAAAAAGGAAAAAAGGGGGAAATTGTAAGAAATGGATGGGCATTTATTTTCTACAGTTATGAAATTTAAATAGGAGAAATGAAACTTAAATTACAAAACTGAAACCCACATGAACGTCATGAAATAATCAAGGGTTGAGTTTATCTTCTCCCAAAAGAATGTGAGCTCCTTGGGATCAGGGACTGACTTTTGTAATAAAGGCTGGTGGTCTGAGATTTGAAAAGAATCTTTAGTTCTCTGCCCTTAGCCCTCAACAGTTATATCTTCTTTCTAGAACTTAAGCTCTTTGGGGCAGAGACTGGCTATGTCATAAGGGGTGGAGATTCTTGTCTCCTATCTTCTGTAACTTTCAATTAATGGGGAATCAGGGAAAAAGCAGAGACAAACTCTATGATTACTAGGTAAGTGGAACCATCTGACAATGAATAGCACTATAGCATGCCACTAACCATTGCATATGCAAACAACAACTACATATATATATATACACACACACATATATATGCAATTATGGTTGAATGTATATATACATATATATGTATATATACAACCATAGTCTATAGAAATTGGAAATAACCAAATAGAAGAAAGGTCCTAGAACTAAGGGAGACTGGGAAAGGATTCCTGTAGAAGGTAAGATATTAACTGGGACTTAAAGCATAACACATGTTCCTCCTCTTCCTACCAATAATGAATAGCACTAGAGCATGCCACTAACCATTGCATATGCAAACAACAACTACATATATATATATACACACACACACATATATATGCAATTATGGTTGAATGTATATATACATATATATGTATATATACAACCATAGTCTATAGAAATTGGAAATAACCAAATAGAAGAAAGGTCCTAGAACTAAGGGAGACTGGGAAAGGATTCCTGTAGAAGGTAAGATATTAACTGGGACTTAAAGCAAGCCAGAGAATCCAGGAATCAAAGATGAGGAAGGAAACCATTCTAAGCATGAGGGATAGCCAGTGAAAATGTCTAGAGTCAAGAGATAGAGTTAATTGTTCAACAAATATTTGTTGACTAAGAGTTCATAATCTAGTAGAATCTATGATCCATTTTAAATGCTTAAAAATGACTATAGATATAATAGAAAATACATTCCATAAGAGATCAAGGAAGAGCAGTCCCAGTAGGGATACTATGACAACATTGTATGGGAATGGGGAGATAAAGTGAAGAATTTATAGGAATGTTTAAATTTTTTTTCTGTATATATTTTTTATTATTTCTGTGTCTCTATGACCTACATAAGTACAGTGTGTGTAAGCCAATATTTACTTAAAAGTTTAGATATATTTACTTAACCAGAAATGATGACATCTATCCTTGTTCAATATTATCAATATTTAGATTATTAAATGCTGTCAGCTCAGTAATCTGAAGTTTGAAGGTCTAACTGATGATTCCTCTCGGAATCAGGGAAACAAAGCCTTCAGTTCTAATTTGCCTTTGGCACCAATGTTTAACATTCAATTAGGGGAGAGGGCACCTATTTCTCAATGCTCCCCAACTTATGATGTAACAGAAACCTTCCATTCCAATCTCTCTGAATAGCAACAACCGATTAGATGCCTCCCCCTCCTCTTCTCAATACTCTCTTACTTGTGATGTACTTTTTTGTATAAAAGCTATGTATCTTTACTACTTCTTTAGCCCTCCTACCATGAGCTTTCTCTTTCTTATCTTGTGATGGGATGGCTCATACTCCAGAGTTTTTCAATAAACAACTTTTCTGCCTTTTACTGAGTGATCTCTGAGTAGTCATTTTGGGTAAGGGTCTTCTCCATCTCTCACAACATCATAAAAGAGTTACCCAAATGTACATATTTCCTTGCCCTAACTACTTCCTACACGTCTTCTTTTCCATCAATGTTCCCTTATTTCCATTTTTCCATGGCTGGTCTGTATGTTTGTGCCAAAATGTGCCTCAAATTTATGAGGCACACATGGAGTAAGGTATTTCATCAAATGCTTACTCTGAACTAATTCTATCCTCTGACCAATTTAAAAAAACAAACCCATCAGTGGAGATTTATGAGCCATAGTTTTTGGCGGATGTGGACACACAAAATATCTTGGACATGGTCTGGTTTGTCTTGAGGAAGTCCTGTGTGAATTGAAGGGTACCCCTAAGTGCTCTGCAAGGAAATGATAAGTTTTTCCTTGAATGAAAATGCCCAGTTAGTTGCTTCATTAGATCTTCTACCTCAATGACAGTTTCTAATGACACATGATTAAAAATTTTAGCAACCAAGGAAGACTTTTATAAAATTCATTTGGCATGCTAACACAAGGCAGTATTTTTTTTACTTTTTTTTTTCCTCTTTTTTTGGATGACCTAGTTAGAGGGGAAAAAAATTAAAGCATTCTGTGTCCTTGGGCTTCACCATCCTATTGAAGTTTATTGTTACTCAAAGAAGAATACTAAGGTAATTCAGTAGTATTTCATTCCCCCTTTGCAGATATCCAGATAGGTAATCAAAGAGAGAAAGAATGAATGAACTTTGAATTTATTAGACAGAGTCTTTCTCTGTATTTTTCTCTCTTGCATTCTCTGTCTCTCTCCCCTTTGATTCCTGATTTCTGTAGGCCAGTGGTTCTCAAACTTTTGTTGTTTTCAGTATCTTTATCCTATTAAATATTATTGAGGATCTCTCCAAAGCATTTTTGTTTATCTGAGTTATATTTATATAGACATTTACCATATTGGAAATAAAAACTATTTTTGAATTTGTAGACCCTCTAAAAGGGTTTCAGAGATCCCCAGGATTCGCCCAGGGGTCCTCAAACTATGGCCTGCAGGCCAGATGCAGCAGCTGAGGATGTTTATCCCCCTCACCAGGGCTATGAAGTTCCTTTATTTAAAGGCCCACAAAACAAAGTTTTTGTTTTGTCCGGCCCTCCAACAGTCTGAGGGACAGTGAACTGGTCCCCTATTTAAAAAGTTTGAGGACCCCTGCTCTGGACCATACTTTGAGAACCACTGCTTTAGGCCTAGATGGAAGAATATTTTTTAGTTCTGCATGGCTGTTTCCTTTTCAGCATTGGTGTAGAGAGCTACGGTTCAAATTTATAGTCCTGTCTGGCAGACTTCCTCAATAATTTTTAACTAATTTGGCAAAGTTGGGTTTTTTTGACACCAAAATTGTGCAATCATGTCATTTGCAGAAATTCCATAAAACCCATAAACTATAGTTTGGCTATTTCTTCAAATGGATAATTTAAGGATATCTTGAGAAGGCTTTCATATTACATGCATTATGTACATATGTACACCACATTATATGTATTTATGTACATATATAAATATTTATACACATGTGTATATGTGTGTATATATATATCAACAGACATTTATTAAATTCATAATATATAAAAGGTATTATGCTTCATTCTGAAGATACAAAGACACAAAATGAAAGTCTCTGATTTTCACGGAGCTTCCATCATATTGAGGCAGACTACATGAACATGTATAGGAATATATAGAATAAATACAGAATTATGCAAGGAGAGGAAAATTTTATTTAATGGGAAACCTTATATACAGAATTTATAGCAAGATTAAGACTTCATGGAGAAGGAGGCTAAGCTAATTCTTAAAACAAAGTCTTCTATGAAGCAAAGGTGAGGAAAAAGAGCAATTTAGGTATGCAGATCCAGTAGAAAAGAACAAAGAGATAGAGGATTATGTATAAGTAGAGGAAAAAAGGACGAATTTACTGGCTTATAAAGAATTAAGAAGTATCTATTACATTCATGGATGCATATATTCTGAAAATTCCATTTAAGGATTAAGAAAGAGAATATGGAAGCCTATTTTTAAATCTAATATATTCAAACATACATAATAACTCCAATTCATTATAAGAAATATCAAGATCCAGTTGTCAGTTTAATAACACAATGAAAGTTTAAAAGTCAAAGTTGAAACTTGTAATCCCTAGAAGAACCTTAGTGGAATTTGTTGGCTGTTAGTAGATGTAGGCCTGCAAGTCCCAAATTCAATATATTCCCAGGTTTTGGGTACAAGCAACCACCATTCTTACTAAGAAATTAAATATTCAATATAAAGTTGATGAACTTAGACACCTAAAAGAATTGTGTTTGCTAGTGAATGGGGGAGTTTTATTTATTGCCTATTATTTATTTATATTTTGTATATTTACATTTTATTATTTTATGGTCTATGATAAATGCCTCCAAAAACACTCCCTTTAAGGCTTTGGGTTTTTGTTGTTGTACTTGTTGAGCATCGTTGAATTATATTATCAATGTGGAGGAATCTCAATGTGAAAACTCTTTCCATGAATTTTGCTTCTCCATTATTGATGAAGGATTTGGTTCAGATCTTTATCGCTTAGTAATTGGCTAAATTCAGGAAACTGGAAACTGGATGGAACCAAGTTTGAGCAAAGCAGTTTTTAAGATGGGAGATTGAAAGAAAGGAAAGTTGTTGATCTTTTTTGACCTTGTGGTTACATCTATGTGGATCCTCTTAGAGGGAATCAGGAGGAAATTAGTTAGACACTAACAAATAATCTTGGAAACCACTAAGATTACTCTGAATAGAATATTCTGTATATGTTTCTGATTGCTTATGCTGTTTTGTATTTTTAAAGTATACTTTTCCCCTTTATAATCAAATTCTGCAACAAAAAAAGCACCTGGGTTTCATTGTATACGTCAAAGAGGAAAAGGAAGAGAAGAGAACAGATGCTTAGAGCTATAAGCACCTCAGCATGGCAGTGATTTGGGGAATAGGAATATCAATCATAGTGTAGTAGAACATTGACCTTCACTCAGCTCAGAGCTTTGAGCCAAGGAATCATACATCTAGAAATTTTAGAGAGAAAATCATGGCTGGAATGGTAATTCCTAAGTGTTGAATGTGAGGGAAAGGTTTGGGAACTACATAATATTTTAAGAAAAATCTAGATCATTGCTTGACATTTTTCTCATACTATCTGTGTAAACTGTCATTAGAGATAATATAGCCTAATAGATAATTTGTAAATATATTGCTGATGAGACAAAGGGATTTCCTAAAACTTATCAGCAAGTCATCGTTGTCCCCTATCTCACCTCCAAAACTTATCAAGAAAGCTAAAATATAATCCCAGTAAACAAATTAATTGCAACATGTTAATCACAGAGCAGTCATTTAAAAGACAGAAGCTTTTGGTGATTGGAGTCAGTCAGTCAACCAACATTTACTATGTTTCAGGCATTGTGCTAAGTACTAGGGATACAAAGAAAGACAAAAATATACTCTCTTTCTTCAAAGAGCTCACATTCAAACAAGAGAGTTAATATGTGAATAATTATGTACATATAAGAAAAATATTACACATCTGAGGTTATCTCAAAGAGAAGGTACTAATAGTAGATAGGAGGTAGGGAGAGGGAGACAAAGAAAGGCTTTTGCATAAGGTAAAATTTAAACTTTAGTCTTGAAGGAAGTCAGGTACAGGGTAAAACCAGTGAAAAGGGATGGAACTTGGCAATGAAGAGTCATACATGAAAAACAGAATGTGTTAGTGAATTGAACATTTGGAATGAAATGAATTATAAGAGGACTGAAAAACAGCAAGGGAACAGGATATAAAGGGCTTTAAAAAAACAGAGGATTTTATTTGATCCAAAAGTAATAGGGCCAGAGAAGGAAATGGCAAACAAGTCCAGTATCTTTGCCAAGAAAACTCCATACCATGTAGAATCAGACATGACTGAAATGACTCAACGACAAGAAAGAAATAGGGAACCATTAGGTTTTTTGAATTTGTAGGTGAAATGGTCGGAATTTCCCTTTAAGGAGATCACTTTAGTAAGCTCAGCGTAGGATGGGAATATATTTATGATAGGAAGATCAATTAAAAGATTATTTCAGTAGTTCAGATGCAAATAAGTGCCTGAGTAGATGAGCTGATCTGTTTTGCTTGTTCAGTCATGTTCATCTCTTCAAGAACTTATTTGCTGGCATAGAGACTGGGGTAGTTTTCCATTTTCTTCTTCACCTCATTTTATAGATGAGGAAACTGAAGCAAAAAGGGTTAAGTGATTTGCCTAAGGTTACATGACTAGAAAGTGTCTGAAACCAATCTGAAGGTGTTTTCCTGATCGCTGGCCCAGTATTCTACCCACTGTACCATCTAGCTGCTTACATCTACTTTGCTGCTCCACTGCTACTCAGCTATAGGCACCATGCAGTGGGTTTGCTATAACAACTGCAGTCTCCAACCCTTCCAGTTTCAGGGTCGGTTAATCTTCAACCATGATAGTGTTATACTGTTTTTTTAAATAAAAGAAAAAAAAAGAAAAACCCTTCCTCCAGGATTGATAAAAAAAAAATCCTGTTCTGTCCTTCAGTTTTACTTTGTAGTTCTTTCCCATCCAGGTGTCTTTTGGACTAACCAATTCTTCTCTCTCTCATATAGCTTTGGTGTTTTCTTTAACTAAATGTTTCTATTTATGTAGAAAGATTCTCACAATGGAAATTTCACTCTAGCTTATGGAAAGTAGTTAAATCCCCATTGTTAATTAAACCATATCTAGGCAATGTACATTTACCTAATTGTTGGAATCTTTGCTAAAGTGTTAAGACATTACTTTACAAAGTGTTAAAACATTGGAGTTAATTTACTCTTAGAAAGAATTATTTTGGGCCAGAACCTGAAACAAGATACTAAGTGGAACTGATTGAACAATGCTTGTGTCCATACCTTTAGAGAGCTCATAAGTATCTAAGTACTCAATGGAGTTCACACGAGAATTCAGGGCTGGCTTAGTCTGAATTCACACCTCTCTCAGGACCAGAGAGTACTCTGGGAGAGAACCCAGAATCCCTCTCCCTCCAGAAGGTGGAGTTAACCTTTGGGAGATCACATAAATGAAGGAAGCTCTTGGAGCAAAAGAGGAATTTCTCCGGAACATCAACAGGGCTCTGAGACAGAACACTCTGGAAGAAAAGACTACTCACCACAGACTGGAGATTGAGAAGCCATGAGTTGGAGCTGGCTGGAGGCTGAAGAACATCTTCAGCAGGCCACATCTGGCCTGCGGACCACCGTAGTTTGAAGACCCCCTGCTCTAAAGCATTTTGTATATAATGCAATTTGTGATTATTAGAAAAATGTTATTAATTCATAGGCATCTATTTTATAATGGGAGCTAAGAGACTTGTAGGTATAAGAACAGGTGATCCAAGATGTTTGTAAGATAAACTGGTAAAAGAGGTAAAACAGAAGCAAATAATTCTCCTTAGGGAAATAGTTCTGATTCATTAATAGTTAACAAACCACTAATAGCTCAGTCCCTAACAAATACATCACTATTAGGATTATAGAAGAGTTTGAGTTGTTTGTCAGATGCCCATGGCTGCAGTGTAATTCTGATTACATTACATCTGGAGAGACTTACTAGAGGTAGAAAAAGTCCAGAAAAAAACAATTAAAATCATTGGAGGAATAAAGGGCTTAAGAATGAGGCAAAACTAAGAAAAATGGGACTTTTTAATGTATAGGTTCTAGTTCAACTATCGGCACTCTGTGATTTTTATATAAAACATAATCTCTTTGGATATACTTATTGAAAAGATGAAAGGACTGGATTAGACAAGCATTCCTCAAATTCTGTTTCATGAATCTCTAGGATTTTATGAAGCATTACTTCAAAAAAAATTATTGTTGACAAGCACATACAACAAATTCATACATTGTGTTGGTTGTTGTAATATTCAAATAGTATTGCTGGAATTACAATGATGCTGTGGGGTGATACATACACATGCTGCAGCAGCTGGTACTTGGGAACTCAGTGTCACTACAGGGCTCTAATGTCTCTTTTAGTTGCATGGAATAGGATTCTATTTAGAGGTGGGAAACTTGGCTGAGCTATTCAGGACTATCTTAGGCTTCCAACATCTGGCATATCATCAGGAGTTATCATGCAAGAGTTGCCAATACCTCAGCATTTCTTACTCGTTAGACCATCCCCTTTAATTTAAAATATTTGATAATTATAGTATGTGGAAGAATTATATTATTATTTTATTGAGCTTTTATAACTTGGTAATTTGATTAGCATAGAATCAAAAGTATAAATTAAGTTTTATAGTATAGTCATTTTTATTGGCATGGCCTAGTCATGAGCACTGACTATTTCTACAGCTACTTAGAACTTAATACAACAGCAAAATAACGGTTTGGTCATGTATATTTATTGTGTATCTAATTTATATTTTAATATATTTAACATCTACTGGTCATCCTGCCATCTGGGAGAGAGGGTGGGGGGAAAGAGGGGAAAAATTGGAACAAGAAGTTTGGCAATTGTCAGTGCTGTAAAGTTACCCATACATATAACCTGGAAATAAAAGGCTATTAAATAAAAAAAAATAAAAAAAAAGAACTTAGTACAAGAGTTACTTGTTCTTTAAATTTTTAAAGAATGCTTTGTAATTGAATCTTTATAAGTCTTTTGTGGAATTTTGGAAAGTTGATCTCCAGATATTTTATATATTTTTGTAGGTATTTGGAATGAGATTTCCCCATCTAATACTGCTTCTTGTTTTTGTTTTAATAATTATGTAGAAATGTTGCTGATTATTGAGTTTATTTTTCAGCTTGCAGCTTTGTTGAAGTTAACACAATTAGCATATTTGCTGATTCCCTACTTTTTCCAAGTATACTATTATATAATCAACAAATAGGATAGTTTTATCTTCTCTTTATGACTCTAATCTCTTTATCTTCTCTAATTGCTGTTTAATATTATTTCCAGAAACATATCAAATAATATTGGGGAAAGTACTCATTTTTTTGTTTCACTCCCATATTTATTAGAAAAGGTTCTAGTGTATCCACATTATACATGCTGTTTGCTTTTGGTTTCAGATAGATTTTTTAAAGAATAGTAAAGAAAAATTTCTCCAAGACTATATTTTGTATTTTTGTTTCATTTTTAGCAAAATGCACACTTTGTACAACACTTTCATTGCATCTATCTGCATCTATTTTGTTTTGTTATAATGAATGATATCTTAGATAAATTTCTATAATTTGTTTGATAGAATTTTGTTTACATTTTTTGAGCCAGTATTCATTAATGACCTTATGGATTAGGTACTTGGCCTGGCTAGTGTAATCTTGCAACGAGAGAGTGTGCTGAGTGGTGGGAGAAAACTGCTGCTTGAATTGAGGTTAGACATCAGTTCATGTTTTTTTTTTTTTTTAACTGTGTGTGTGTGTGTGTGTGTGTGTATGTGTGTGTGTGTGTGTGTGCTCGTGTAATGGGCTGAGGTTTGAGTTGATGCACTGAGGTCCCAAGTACGTGAGGCTAAATAGTAATTGGGCTATACTCTATTAATATACATGATTGGATAAAGAATGGTCCCTGCCCACTCTCCGTGCAAGTCCTGATGTGTTGTATAGGAAATGATGATTTTGGTGGGTGTAGGCAGAGAGAGAGACAGGAAGAGAAGCTGGGAGAGATTGGGCCTGGGTTCAAGACTCTGAGCTGCTGGTTGTGTGGCTGCTGGTCGAGCTAGCTTCTTGACTCAGCCGTACACATTGCTATCACCGATTCTCTTCCACCTCCTATCCTTCTTCACTGAGAATAAAGACTGACGATTTTCCCCTAACCTGAATTCCTGACTCCTGTCGATTTAAAAATACACGATCTTCACATGTGTGCGCACGTACATGTGTGTTCTCAGTGTCTTAAACCCAGGAGATAGCTGGAGTTTATCTTTGATACATAATTTTTGTTTTGGACAGGTCAGAGAATTCATGAAGATCAGGGAAAATGTTTAGTCCTTTATCTGGTTAGTCATGTGATCTGGAAGTACTGTGTTGTCATTTTAGTATTTTGACTGACTGGTTTTCTGCAGAGGAATACTTGGGAAATTATTAAGTCTGTTAAAAGAGAATTGAACGCATGGTGTATTTATGCTCAACTTTGCAGGACAAATTTTTCTTTGGATGTAAGCTATTTCCCTTTGCCTTTTGCTATATTATTCCAGCTTTTTCTTTTATTTTCATTTTTGATAAAACATACTATTTATTTGAAGTGGAGCCACTTGGGATGTAAATTGTTTTTTCCTATCAACTTGTAATATTTTCTCTTTGAATCTGGAAGATCTGAAGTTTTCTGTGTTCAATATGAGGCTCATTTCTGTTGACAAATGAGTCTATTGTTCTGCACTTTGTCCACTAGTTTCAATACTTCTAGACAACTTCCTCTTATGGTTTCCTTTTCTTGTACCCAAGTCCCTTCCTCTGAGCTCTATCTCTCTTTTTTGGTCATTTTTCTTTGGTTCTCATCCCCCAACACTTTATTTGTTTTTCTGATCAAGTTCACTTCTGTCTATCCATTATACTCTATTTAATGACTAAATGATACAGTGAGATAGTTACTGAATGTTCTGTATTTTCCAAGGACAGTAACTGATAAAATATTTTAATATTTTGTTGCATTCACAAATTGGGCAGGAGAAAGAGGGGACAGAAACATTCCTGAAGTCATATGTGCTGATTTGGGATTAGAAGAATATACCCATTGTCTATCTTAAAGTTGCAGTGTTTCTCAAAGGTATGTTTTTTTTTTAAAGACTTTATACTTGTACATCCAACCATTATTAGACTTTATCAGCTTAATTGTTGTTTGTTCTTGAAAAGAACCATGACACTAGGAAAGTGATGCTACGACATACAAGTAAATTGGATTTAAATGAAGGAGAGCTATGCAAGGTCACTTTACTCGCTTTTGCCTCCAGAGCCATCTGGGTCCAGTGGCCAGGTATAGATCAGGGCAACTGGATGTAGACTTGGATGTAATGGGAGACCTTCGACTTTTTAGGGTTAGGTCTTTAACAGATCTCAGTTTGACTAAGGCCACACCCATTCAGTAATTAAGTCTAGGTAGCAATTGAGGAGTTCTTGATCATGGGGAAAATAGGATTGATCTCTGTCCAGGGTGCTGGATTGGAGTCAGAAGACTTGGGTTTAAATCTTACACTTGTCTTTTACTACCCAAGGCCACTTAACCTTTGTAGATTACAGGTTTGTGAAATAAATATTTTTGTGAAATAATTATTGTGAAATAAATAAGTTGGTCTATACTGCTTTTGAAGTTCCTTTGTTTTGTATCTCAAAATTGTTTTCATTTGTATTTCTCCAATCAATAGTGATAGAGCATTTTTAAAAATGACTATAAATAACTTTGATTACTTTATCTGAAAACTGTTCATATCTTTTGATATCAATCGGGTAATGGCTTTTATTCTTTGTAAATTTACTTCAGTTCTTTATATGTTTGAGAAATGAAGCCTATATCAGAGAAACTCACTTCAATTTTTTTTTCACAATTACTATTGTTAACTATATTTCCTTCCATCCTATCCTCCCACCCAATTGATTTTATTCTCTCTCTCCTTTCTTTCCCTTAAGGTATTTTATTTCCCCAAAATAACATGCAAAGTTAATTTTCAATATTCACCTTTGCAAAACTCTGTGTTCCAAATTTTTCTCCCTTTTTACCCTTCTTTCCCCTCCCTAGGACAGCAAACAGTCTGATATAGGTTAAATGTGTGCAATTTTTCTAAATTTTCTTCTGTATTTTTTGTGTCTCTTTTACCAAGCTGTTGACTTTTTAAAAATAATTTTCTTACACCATTATCATTTCTCATAACAATTTTTATTCCATTTCTCTTATATTTTTCTTTTAGATTTTGGATATAGGAACTTTGACTTTGTTATCTTCTTCTGAATGTTTTTTGATTTTCTTTATTACAATAGTGATATCCTTTGGTCAGAAATTTTTTCTATTTACCCAATCTGTACTTGACTTTTAAATTTTTATTTGTTCCATGGTGGAAGATGCATTGTCCCTACGTTCAGAAATTTTGTGTAGCTATCTTCAGAGATACTTCCATGGATCCATGAGTTTTCAATTGTTCCAAAGTGAAATGACCAAGAAGACTTGTTTATTACTCTCCTGGCCTGTGCTCTGGTCTGTGAATGATCACAAGTACTCTTTTCTGCCCTGGAACTGTGAGAAGAGTCCAGTTTCACTATGCCCACAAGATCTAATGTTTTAGTGCTCTTCCTCATCCTGGAACTGCCATCCAGGATTGCAACTTGGATCTGAATATGGTCAAAACAACAGAGTTCTGCCTCAGTTCTTGCAAAGAGACCTTTGTAATTTCCTTTTCTCCAGTTGTTTTTACTCCCTTACCATTTGTTGACTGAGGGCTTTAGAAGCAACTATTGCAGCTGCTGATACAGTGGCTCTTAAGGCCTCCTACTAGTTTGCTAGGGCCCAAGTTGTCCTAGTGTGGTCTGTACCGGCCTATGCTCCACTCTCACCAGAGTGCAACAGACCTTCCCAACTGACTTTCTAAGTTATGTTGTACTGGGAAATTGTTTCACTCTTTTTTGGGGGTTTTACCACTCTAGAATTTGTTTAGATTTATTATTTAAAGGTATTTGGAAGGGTTTGGGGGAGAGCATAGGTGAGTCCCTATCTTTACTACATCATCTTAACTCCATCTCTCCCCATTACCAGACTTTTTGAAGAAAAAAATGTTGGCTCCTTAATGCAATTTCTTTATTTCCTGCTCTCTTTCTGTACTTTATTTTTTCTGACTTTTCCTTCTACTACTTTAGTGAAATAGCCCTTGATAAAGTCATCAATGACCTCTTAATCATAATTTTTTTTAATTCATATTTTCCTTGACCTCATTTTTTTGACACTATTCTTAATGGACATTTTTTCCTATCTTGACTTCAGAGATCCCGAATTCTACATATTTCTCCTCCCACTCTGATGACTCTTCTGTATCATTGGATGAATTCTTGTCCTTTTGCCTCTTTTTAAAAAAAGGGTTTTGAACTAAACTTAAAAATTTTAAGTTATAAAGGATTATTTTTTTCTAACAAGTATTCATACTTAAACAAAGAAAGAAAATTGACCCAGCAGTGCCATTACTGGGTCTATATCCCAAGAAAATCATAAAGAAGAAAAAAGGAACCAAAATGCAAAAATGTTTATAGCAGCTCTTTTTGTGGTAGCAAAGATTTAGACAATGAGTAGATGCCCTTCAAGTGGGGAATGACTAACAAGTTGTGGTATATGAAGATAATCCAATTCTATTGTTCTATAAAAATGATGAACAAGCTGATTTTAGAAAGGCCTGGAAAGATTTAGCTTAAATAAATTATTAAGTTAAGTTAAAGATTTACCTGAGTTAAATAAGCAGAAACAGCAAGAATGTGTGATGATCCACTATGAAAGTCTTGCTTCTTCTCATTAGTTCAGTGATCCAAAGCAATCCTAATAGATTTTGGACAGAAAATCCCATCTGCATTCAGAAAAAGAAGTAAGGAAACTGAATGTAAATCAACATATTCTTTGCTCACTTCTTTTTTTTTCTGTTTTTTTAAATCTCTCCCATTGTTTTTTTCCTTTTGCTCTTATTTTTCTCTCCCAATATGATTCACAAAGCAATGTGTATTAAAATAAATAAATTTACTAAGTAAAAAAGAATGATGCATTGAATTTCAAGACAAACCTCATTTTATATTAAAATTTTTAACAACCTCTGTGGAAAATCATATATCATGTTTTAGTGACTATGGCTGGTTTATAGCCATTCTCTCTTGTAATTTGATTGAAAATTTTAAGAGACTAAACTTTTCATCTGCTATTGTCATTAAAATAATTAAAAAAATTAAAAAGAAAAACCAAACATTGCCATAATGGTCAAGTCCAAAAATATGGGATAAAACATATTTAGTATCTCACCTCTGAGGGTTAGAGTTAGGGTTGATTATTCATCATTGGACTTCTGTAACTATGGCTTACCATTACAATAAATCTTTCAAAATTATTTATTTTTTATTTCCTGGATCTTAATAATAGGAGCTAACATTTTTATAATGCTTTAAGGTTGCAAAGCATTTTATACATTTTATCTCATTTGATATTATCATAGTTGCGACCCAATTTTTTCTTTTTTTAATTAAAGCTTTTTATTTTCAAAACATATGCATAGATAATTTTTAACATTCACTCTTGCAAAGCTTTGTGTTCCAAATTTTCTCCCTCTATTCTCCCCATCACCTACCCTAGATGGCAAGTAATACAATATATTAAATGTGTGCAATTCTTTCATACATATTTCCACAAATATTATGTTGCACAAGAAAAATCAGATCAAAAAGAAAAAAAATGATAAAGAGAACAAAATTCAAGAAAACAACATCTATATTGAGTTTCCACTATCCTCTCTCTGGATACAGATGACTCTCTTCATCACAAGGCCATTGGAATTGACCTGAAGCATCTCATTGTTGAAGAGAGTCATGTCCATCAGAATTGATCATTATATAATCTTGCTGTTGTCATGTATAATGATCTCCTGGTTCTGCTCATTTCACTTAGCATCAGTTCATGTAAATCTCTCCAGGCTTCTCTGAAATCATTCTGGTGGTCATTTCTTACAGAACAATAATATTCCACAAACTCATATACCATAACTTATTCAGCTCTTCTCCAACTGATGGGCATACATTCAGTTTCCTGTGTCTTGCCACTACAAAAAGGGCTGCCACAATCATTTTTGCTGATATGGGACTCTTTCCATTCTTTATGATCTCTTTGGGATACAAGTCCAGTAGAAATACTGCTGGATCAAAGAGTATGCACAGTTTGATAGCCCTTTGGGCATAGTTCCAAATTGCTCTCCAGAATGGCAATCCAAGTTTCAAGAAAGACTGGATAATCATTTGTCAAGTATGTCATAATCATAATGGTTTTTTTTCTTGCATCAAATGAGTTCTATAGTCACCCAGGTTACTTTGGAGTCTCCAATTTTATGAGTTTGCTTCTAGCTTAGGTCTCCTTCTTTATATACTTTCCCTTTTGGAGAGCTTGACAACTCTGTTAGTTTCAATTACCATCACTAAGCAGATGATAACTGAATCTCTATCTTTATCTCTAACTCCTTTTCCCAAGAACTCCAGTTCTTTATTTTCACCTGCTTGTTTGACATCTTTTCCTCTGACTATCCCACCATTACCCATTGTACTTACCCAATAGAATTAAAAGTGAATTATACCTAATTTACTCAAACAGACTTGTTCTCTTCCTAACATCTCTATTTCTATAAATGGCACTCAGTCACCTAACTGTTGTGCTCTTTGACTTTTTTTAGGTCAAGGTAATTACCAAATATTGTTCATTCCATTTATATAAAATCCCTATCATATTCATCTTTCCTCTTTCCTCCTATTGGTACTATAGTAGCATCATAGGATGCATGAATGAAGAAGCATTTATTAAGCTCTTACTAAGTAGTGTGTTTATAAATTTGAGGTGAAAGGGACCTTAGAGTTCAGGTAGTCCAACATTTTTACTTTATACCTGAGTAAAGTCATAAAGTGATCTACCTGAAGTTATATAGGAAGTAATGACAAGGCTAGGATTTTAACACAGGTCCTCTGACCTCAAAGACAGTTTACATTCTGTCACCCTAATTGGCATTTTATCTCACCCAGACAGTTAAAACTCTGCTAATTAGTTCTTTGTGTTTCCTAATATACTTTCTTCCAAGTTTACTTTCAATATCATTGCTCAATTAATCTTCCTACTACATCACTTGTTTAAGTCACTTCTTTACTCCAAAATCTCTTCTAGCTCCCTATTGCCTTCTGAATACAGGATGGGGCAACTCTGACATTTAAAGTCTTCCACAATTTCTTCAACAAAGAGAAGATCTAACTTTGTTTCAATTGATCAAGGATGGACAGAAGCAGCTACACCCAAAGAAAGAACACTAGGAAATTAATGTAAATTGCTTGCATTTTGTTCTTCTTCCCGGGCTATTTATACCTTCTAAATCCTATTCTCCCTGAGCAACAAGAGAACTGTTCAGTTCTGCACACATATATTGTATCCAAGATCCACTGTAACCTATTTAACATGTATAGGACTGCTTGCCAACTGGGGGGAGAGGGTGGAGGGAGGGAGGGGAAAAATCGGAACAGAAGTGAGTGCAAAGGATAATGCTGTAATAAATTACCCTGGCATTGGTTCTGTCAATAAAAAGTTATTAAAAAAATAAAGTCTTCCACAATTTTTATCTAGTCTATCTCTCCAGCCTTATCTCCTGCTACTCCATTTATTATACTCTGTAGTTCAATCAAACTGGACAATTCTTAGTTACTCTTCTGTGGCAAGCATTTTCTTTCTTTAAGCTCTATGTTTTGCTTTCTACAAACTTCAGTACATGGTAGACATTTAAATGTTCATTGAATTAATGATAAATTCAATTGGTAAATTGGTAAATCTCAAACAATGTTTTATAGTAAAGACATTAAAGTCAGTGCTGTGTAAATTAATGTTTTCATTTTAAAAGTCATTTTATTATAAGGTTAAATACAAAAAAAGCTTACTATCATATAAATAGCAGGACACACAGAGTTCTAAATATGAATCTGTGAATCTTTTCATATGTACTTTTCAATACAATACATATGTACTTTTCAATACAATACATAAATAGATTAATAATAATTCCACATACAACTTTCAAACCTAGCTTTAAAAAAATTCTCTGCTTCCTTCTGAAATTTCTTTGTCTTTCTATGACCTTTTGTGGTCATCTTGATAGCTAGTCTCTGATCCCCATCTCCATGGAATTATATTTAACTTTGCAGGATAATTTATACTTGATTATGAACAAATATGTTTTGCATTTTAGAATGCTGTATTTTAAAATCTTCTCTTATTTGTAGTAGAAACTGCCAGATCTTATTTGATTCTCATTGTGGTTCTTTAGTAATTGAATTTCTTTCTGGACGCTTGTAATATTTTTCCTTTGACTGGGATGATTCAATTTTGGCTATGCCATTCCTGGGACTTTTCTTTGTTGATGTGATTGGTGGATTTACTGGAGCTTTACATTATCTATTCATTTTCATTTAATATTTCTTGAAAGAGTACCCAGGATTTTTTATAAAGAAGATGTTTCTTAGATTCTTCAGTGATTCTTAAATTACCTCTCCTTGACCATTTTCCCTTTCTCCAAATCAGTTGTTTTTGATATCGGATATTTTACATTTACTTTCTTTTTTTCCTTTTATTTTTGGATGTTGTTCTAATACTTCTTACCATCTCATAGAATTATTTACTACTGTTTGGTCTACCTTAATTTTCAAAAAAATCTATTTCTTGAATAAACTTTATCATTGTTTTATCTAAACTACACAAAATTGGAAATTTCTTCCAATTCTTTCCCCCAGAGCTTTTTTTTCCCCCAGGGCCAGAAAGGACAAGCCCACTAGAAGTTCATTCAGAGGGAGCTAGAGGCAGAAGCTGGCAGAGGCAAAGGACTAGCAGCAGGAGCTCTAGGAAGCAAGGAGAGAGATAAGCCTCTAAGAAAGCTAACTGGCCCCAAGGAAGGAGACAAGACTTTGAAGAACACAATAAAGGATTTAGACTGCATTTGGGGTAATCACTAAACTGAAACTAAAGCTGCCTCCAGAAGCCCCCCAAGAAACTTGCTCCCAGAAAACAATACATTTTAGAGAAGAATATTACACCTTATCTTTTCAGGTTATTTTATGGTATTTAAGGACAGAGTGCTAAGTACCTTGGAATCCTTGACCCTGTGCTATCCCAGTCTAAATGCTAACTGAGTCACTCTTGGTGTTGTTGCTTTTCAGGACTTTCAAAGTTTCCACTCTAGTTTTTCTATCCAGCTTTGGCTCTCTCTGAATCTTCCTTGTGGGACTTTCCTCTTTGACTAAGTCCATATGCATCACCTTATAGGACGAATTTATGTCTGGATAATCTTTACTTATCATGGGATCCTGCAAACACGTCTGTCTGTTGGTACTGACTGTGCCGGCATTCTGTTTCCTATTGTTCTGGAATGGAAGAAATATTCTACTGTATTTTTTTATTGGATGTCTTCTAAGTATTTAGTCTGGTATGAATTTCATATTTTTGCTGGAAAAGATATATATGAAGTAGGTTATTTGTTGCCATTATGATAGCTCTCTTAGCTGGAAGTCTCTTTATACATTTAAATGAAATAGTTGAGAAAGGTCATTTACAGGAAGGTCATTAAAGCTTTTTTGATTTTTTGGATTCAGGACTTTTTCAGGTATAAAAGTCCATGATTAATTTTATTAACTTAATTAAGTTCAATCCAAAATGTTGGATTGCACCTATTTTATATAATTTTGTTGTTCATTTGTTTCTGTCATTGTGATTCCATTTGGGGTTTTCATGTCAAAGATACTGAAGTGGTTTGCCATTTTCTTTTCCAGTTCATTTTTCAGATGAGAAATTGAAACAAACAGAGGTAAGTGATTTGTCCAGGATCACAGAGCTAGTAAGTATTTTAATTACTGCATTTTAATTCAGTTCCTTGACTCCAGGCCCAGTGTTCTGTTCACTGTGTCACCTGTCTTCCCCTAGCAACTTCCCCTAGCAACTTCTTATTTCAAAAAGTTAAACAAAATACAGTTCCTGTTCTCAAAAAGCTTGTAGCCAAATCAGAAAGGGAGAGAGAATAGAACATATACACATATAAGTATGAAAAATATACTGTCAAATGTGGTCTAGCCAGAGATTCAGAAAAAAATTGTTTTAAGAATATTTGAAGAGGGAGGCAGTTATCACTTTCAACTGCAAGGTGGGGGAGGGAAGGCTTAAAGAAGGAGGGCAAACATGAAATGGATCTTGAAGGAAAGAAGGAAACAATGTTAGTAGGTAGGAATGTATTCTATGTATGGGGAACAGATAATCTTTATTATAGTAGGGAGATAAGGGAGTATAATACAAGAATGGAGTCTGATGGTCAAGTTTGAGTGAAAGGAAGATTGTATGAAGAAGAATAGCATTAAAGCTCAAAAAGCAAGAACCAGATAGTGGAGAGATTAAGTGCTGGGATAATTTATTCAGGTAAATAATTGAGAAATACAGAAGAATTATATTAGGGGCATATTATCAAACTGTATTTTTGGAGGATGATTTGCTTTGTTTTGTTTTGTTTTTAGGCCGAATGAAAATTTTAATTTTTTTAAAATTTTAATTTTTCTTTTCCTAATTTTTAAAAAATAATAGCTTTTTGTTTTCAAAATATATGCAAAGATAGCTTTAAACATTTACTCTTGCAAAACCTTGTGTTCCAAATTTTTCTCTCTTCCTTCTCACACCCTTTCCTAGAGAGCAAATAATCCAACATATGTTAAACTGGTGCAATTCTTCTATACATATTTCCACATTTGTCATGCTGCTTAAGAAAAATCAGCTCAAAAAGGAAAAGAATGAGAAAAGAATGCAAGCAAACAACAACTAGTCTGAATCACCTCATTGTTGAAAAAAGCCAAATCCATCAGAATTGACAATCGTATAAACTTCTTGTTGCTGTGTACAATGTTCTCTTAGTTTTATGCTTTATTTAATATCAATTCATGTAAGTCTTTCCAGGCCTTTCTGAAATCATCATGCTGATTGTTTCTTTTAAAACAATAATATTCTATAACATTCATATGCCAAAACTTATCCACCCATTTTCTGTACAGTGTTCTCTTAGTTGGAAGATAATTTGTACTTTGAAAGATAGATTTGGAAGGGGACAAGCTGGCATTAGGAGATCAGACAGAAAGCTATTATATAATAGCTTGGGACTAGGAAGATGAAGAACTGAACCAAGATAGTAGTACTTGGATAAGAGAAATAAAAAAAATATAGAGGTAGCATAGATACAACTTGACAATTGATAGATGAGGGGGAGGGAAGAATCAAAGTCAATGATTGGCAGATGTGTCAAAAGTCATTTGAGAAAGAATTGAAAACAAGTTAACAATTAGCTTTTGCAAAAGACTCTTTATTTATAAGATACATTACTTACTCTGTGTAGTATAAGTACAAACATTACTTCACAACACTTCACTGATACATTTTATTTAATCATCACTTTGCTTCAGGAAGAGTGAACTCCAGCTTAGTATCCTTACTTTTTTTGTTTGTTTGTTTTTTGTAACAAACATGGAGAAAGATCTATTAAAAACAACCAATATGTGAAACCATTTAGGTCTAGAGTCACTACAGATGGCCTAGAATTAACCAAAGTGATTCAGAAAGACTTGTAATACCTTAGTCCCTTAGACTTGATATATTGGAACCAATGTCCAAGCCAAGATATAGAAAGTCTTTTTGTCAGTGGAACTTAGAGCTTTAGAAATGGACCTAATAGGACCACTAAATGGCTCAATGGATCAAGTGCTGGCCTTGAAGTCAGGAGGACCTGAATTCAAATTTGACCTCAGACACTTCTTTGCTGTGTGACCTTAGGCTTAACTCCAATTGCCTCAGCCAAAAAAAGAAAGAAAGAAAGAAATGGATCTAAAGCACTATCCATTCCTCAGGATCTCACACTGAACTCAATTTCTAAAGTAATTGTATGGATCTTCAAAGTATTTATTAAGTGTATTCCATCTAGAATTATATCCAGACTTAAGATGTCTATGTAAAGTGACTTTAAGGAGAAACAAGTATCTTAAGCTTCAATCTCTAAAGAAGCAAATTCAGGGTAAATGTTCTATAATACCCCGGCCTGGGGGTATCAATTCTAAGTGATTCTGAAGATTAGGATATTGGAAAAATGCTGAGTTCATTTTTGTTATTAAAAATTATGAATGACTTGCTATTAGTTGCTGTCACAGAATGACATAATTTGGGAAAGTTTTTCCAGAGTAACCAACAGTGTTATTTAAAAATACATAAGTAAATCAATAAAGTTAATGACTTGTGTGATCTGTAAATTGATGATGTCACCAGGGCAGGACTAGCCCTTAAATTGGCAAAATTCATTTTGGCACCTTCTCTCTTCATTTTTTTAAGCCCATATTTTCCTCAGAATACTGCATTTCTACCATTCCCACCCTGTTGTGTCCTGCTTTCTAGAGCTCCCACGTTGGGGTGACAAAACATACTGTTACTTTCTAGAGTTCTCACACCAGGGTGATTAAAATTCCTGCTTTCTAGAGTCCCCAAGTTGGGGTGACAAAACATACCATTGCTTTCTAGAGCCCCCATGCCTCGGTGATTAAAATATACCTTTCTAGTGGAGAAGTGATGAGGTAGGACTCCTGAGGATGGTGGAAAAATGGAGTTTGTTTATGCAAGGACTTTCCACTTTATATAATGCAATAAAAACAACACTGAGCATGTGGGACCACATAAACAACTTGCTATTGTATGTAGTTTGCTACCTGGTATCACTCTTCCACCTGATATCACTCTGCTTCAGTCTTAACATAGTCATCACCCCCTGACTTCTTAGGAAGGCCAAGAGCCCTTAGAGGAGGTGGGGAGCTGAACTAGACATTGTTAGCAGGTTTCCTTTGGCCTGAAGGGTATTATACCTTACCCAGAGTTTCCCCATTGACTATGACTCTCTACACCATCCCATACCAAACCTGATCCCTGACACTCAAAGAGAGAGAAAGAGAGAGACAGAGAGAGAGAGAGAAGGACAGCCAAGAGGCAGACAGACAGATGATGGATAGATAGACAGATGACATACAGAGAGACAGATAACAGATAGATAGATTAGATAGATAGATAGATAGATAGATAGATATCCTGGGCTTGGAGTCCAGAAGACTTGAGTTCAAGCCCAGTACTTATGTTGCTTCTCAACTATTCAAGATTCTGCTTGATTGGTAATGGTCTTTTTCTTGAACTTAGCTTGATCCCTTTCCACTTGTCAAAACATTTTTGTTTTCAAGTCATATTCCTTAGGGATCTACTAGATCATCAATTAAGTTAATTGACACTAATGAGTTAATAGCCAATGATGGCTAATATATTATCCTCTTGGGGGCATTTCCACCTTAATAAACAGCTTCTAGAAACCATGGAGCCCTAAACAGAAAGGATGAATCATGAAGGCAGGTTGGCAAGAAATGTATTTTTGCAAAGGGGGAGGTAATTTCCTAGGGATTGACTAATTGTCTTCTCTACAAGTCATTTGGAAAACTTTCACATCATATTCTTTTGGATAATGGAAGAATGGTATAGTTGAAAGAATACTGGTATGGTAGCTGTAGGATTTTGTCATCTAACAAAGTTGATTTCAACATTTGTACTGATGATTTCAATGAAAATATAGATGGCATACTTATCCAAGTCATGACTGATATGACATTTGTATCAGAGAAATGATGGCTAATGATCTAGATGACAGAGTGAGCATCTAAAAAGATATTAATAAGCTGGAACAATAGATCCAATTTTACAAAACAAAATGTCATATATTTGAAAAGCCACTTGCATTTATATTAAATAACAACAATTGTGCAAGTATAGAAGGAAAAATATATGATTAGACAGTGGCTCCTATGAAAACATCCTACAAGTTTTAGTTGATTACAATATCAATGTAAGTCAATAGTTTGAAATGCTGGTTAAAAAACTAATTAAATCTTGGGCTTTGTATTTCATAGTACACATTACAGTGGTCAAAGAAATCTTGGATTATTATATTTAGTCATTGGTGCCATATTTTAAGAGAGACTTTGAGAAGCAGGATATATCTAAGGAGAACAAAGAGGATGATGCAGGGAAAAATCATGCTATAAAATAAATTAATGCTCTACAGATGTGCCACTTAATGAAGACTTGGAGAAAAGTGAATGAAATTATAATCAAAATATATTTTAATATATAAAGATTGGAGATCTTTATGTTGGAGATTAAATTTATTGTATTGGTTTCATAGGAAAAGTCTATACAAGCAAGAATTTCCTAATAATTAAAGCTGCTCAAAATTGAAAGAGACTACTATCCTAGGATTATAAAGATCTCCCACCCTTCATATTGTATACCAAGATAAAGCCAAAATGGGTACATGATTTAGACATAAAGAGTGATGCCATAAACAAATCAGGAGAGCTAGGAATAGTTTACCTGTCAAATCTGTGAAGAAGGGAAGACTTTCTGACTAAACAGGATATAGAGAACATTATTAACTGCAAGATGAATAATTTTGATTACATTAAAAAGTTTTTACACAAACAAAGTCAATGCAACCAAAATTAGAAGGGAAATAGAAAGCTGGGAAACAATTTTTATAGTCAGTGTTTCTGATAAAGTCCTTATTTTAAAAATATATAGAGAACTGAATCAAATTTAAAGAAATCAAGTTATTCCTCAATTGATAAATGGTCAAAGGATATGATCAGACAATTTTAAGATGAAGAAATTAAAGCCCCCTCTAGTCATATGGGAAAAAATCCTCTAAATCACTGTTGATAAGAGAAATGCACATTAAAACAACTTTGAGGTAACATCTTATCATGACAAAAAAGAATAATGATAAATGTTGGAGAGGATATGGGAAAATTGGGAAAATGGTACTCTGTTGGTGGAGTTATGAACTGATCCAACCATTCTAGAGAACAATTTGGAACTATGTCCTTAAGGACATAAAACTATGCATACTCTTTGAATTTACAATAACACTAGTGTGTTTTGTTCTTTTTCTTTAAAATAATAATAATAGTTCTCTCTGGGAGAAAGCAGGTTTCTCAGGGAGGTTTTCTGGAGGCAGCCTTAGTTTCAGTTACAAGTAAAAAAATACTCCAAGATCGCAGCCAGCTGATAAAAGTTCAGATCTTTTATTGTGTCCTTCAATATAGCCCGGTTAGCTCAGGCCTATCTCTCTGCTTGATTCCAAGAGCTCTTGCAGCTTTGTCCTTGGCTTCTGCCTCTGCTTTCTTCAGCCTCCAGCCAGCACCAAGTTGGAAGATGCAATGAATCTCTCTTGCCTCGAAGATAGGGCTTGTAGGCTTCCTCCCAGAGTGCTCCTCTCCGACCCCAGTCAATGTTCCCAAGTAATTCTCTCAAGCTCTAAGAGCTTCCTGTATATATATGATCTCCCAAAGGTTAACTCCTCCTTCTGGAGAGAATGGGATTCTGGGTTATCTCCCAGAGTGCTCTCTGGCCCTAAGAACTTCAAGGGAGGTGGGAACACAAGCACTATTGTCTATCCGTTGTACTTAGTACCTTGTTTCAAGTTCTGGCCTAAAACATCTCCTTCCAAGATCAAATCAATCATAGAACCATGCCAAATTAGATAATTATTGTCTCTATCAACTCTAATGGCTTAACAATTTGTAAAGATTCCAACTCTAGTGAGTCTGTATCCCAAAGAGATTCCAAAAAAGGAAAAAGGACTCACATGTGCAGAAATGTTTATAGCAACTCTTTTTGAGCTGGCAATTGGAAGTAGTAATTGGAAATTGAGGGGATGCCCATCAATTGAGGAATTGCTGAAGAATTTGTGATATATAAATATAATTGAATACTATTATTCTATGAGAAATAGTGAGCAAGCATATTTCAGAAAAAAACCTGGAAAGACTTACACGAACTGATGCTGAGTGAAATGAGCAGTCAGGAAAACATTGCAAATAATAACTGCAACATTGTGAGATGATCATCTTTGATAGACTTTGATAGGTTATCTAAGACAATTCCAAAAAACTAATGATGGAAAATGCTATCCACATCCAGAGAAAGAACTATGGAGACTGAATGCAAGTCAAAGGATACTATTTTTTTAAGCTTTTTATTTTTAAAACATATGCATAAATAGCTTTCAATATTCACCCTTGCCAAGCCTTGTATTCCAAAATTTTTTCTCCCTCCCTTGCCCTTCCCTTCTCCCCTAGATGGCAAGTAATCCAATATGTATTAAACATTAACAATTCTTCTATACATATTTCCACAATTATCATGCTGCACAAGAAAAATCAGATCAAAAAGAAAAAAAATGAGAAAGAAATAAAAATGGAAACAAATAACAAAAAAAATGAAAATACTATGTTGTGATCCATACTTGGTCTCCACAGTCCTCTCTCTGGGTGCAGATGGCTTTGTCCATCACCAGACCATTAGAAATCGCCTGAATCACCTCAAAACATACTATTTTTACTTTTTTTATTTGTTTGTTTTTTTTTCTTTCTTGTACTTTTCTTCTTTTGTGCCAGTTCTTCTTTTACAACATGACTAATGTAGAAATATATTTAATATGATTGTACATATATATATATATATATATATAAAACCTCTCATCTTTTGTGCCAATTCAATTAAATATATCCAGCATGTAAGGCACTGATCTCTGGCAGTGCTGGGCACTGCCATCCAAGATTAATAGACCAGGCTTAATCCCTTTCTCATGAAATAAACCTCCAGATACTTGGCAGTTATCATGTTTCCTTCTACATATTTCTCTTTTTTCTGTTCTGAGCTAAATACCTCCAATTCCCACTTCTTATGTATCATGATTTTGGAAGTTTTCATAATTTTAAATGTACTGCAGTTTTTCAATGTCCTCCTTAAAGTGTTGTGCTCAGACCTAAACATAATACTCCAGATTTGGTTTGAATAAGTATTCAAATATTGTCATGTCCCTCTTTTGGGAATATATACATTTATTTATGTAGTCTATGATTGAACTAATTTTTTTGGTTGCTCTCTTTTGCTATTGATGCATATTGAGGTTACCATCTACTAAACTCAAGAGTTTATTTTTTAGCAAGTCAGTCAACTAGAACTTCTTTCTTTCTTTCTTTCTATTTTAAATTTTATTTTAGTATTGATCCCTAATCCTGCCTCTAAGGATCCATATCTTCATCAAAATGATTTCTCTCAGGGATACAGACCAGACCTTCCCCTCTGGTGCAATTCTAATTGTTGTTCATTTCTTCCCATAAATTTTTAATGGAGTTTAAGTTGAAATAATTGCCTATTGATAAAGGTAATAATAAAAAGAACAACAATGGACAATATTCAAATTGTGCTTTTAATATTTAATTCACAAAGTGCTTTAGGTATTAAACTTATTTCCTCCTACTTCTGGAAGGTATTGTGCTATTTGTGTAATGAATACTATGAAGCTTCCTTAATAAAATCCACAATTGCTCAAACAAATTTAATCTAACAATCCATACAAGAAAAAACAAATCATAGAAAATTTACTTTTGTCCAGAATGTAATGTGTATTTAGATGCATATTTCATTGACTTAATCTATTAATAGACATATTTTAGACAAGCTGCAGAAGGACAATGGAATGGGCTCAGAATTGAATAGAAAAAAGAGAGAAGACCAGATTGCACTAGAAAAATTGGGTAGTGTGAGCAACTATCTCCAAGCTGTTCCTTGACAAAAAAGTTCATCTTTAAAAATATCATCATTTTTATGGTAATGCTATATGACTGCAAATCATGAAATATCAAACTTTTTACAAAGAGCCAAAATTAGCAATGACTCAAAAGGCAATATAGAGCTATATGGTGGGTATAAGTAAGTTATTATCATATTACTAACTATGATTTAGATACAAAAAGTTGAATAAAATCTTTCATAAAAGAAACTCTATACATAGATTCAGAGGTAGAACAGTCATTAAGCAAAAATTAAGGGAAAGAATTGGATAGTACAAATGCTATATTAGTTAAAGGTCTCTTCAGGACTCTTACAGGAACCCTAAGAAGTTAATACTCTCTATTTCTTAGCAATTGATTCTCAACAATTAAGCTAGAGACCATAAAATTATAGAGTATGATATATGTATTCATGTGGTTGTCTAAATTTAAAAGACATGGCTTATGGGTAACTTGACTGGATTTTGTATCTTTGCAAAGAGTAGAAGAAACATGATGGCATGATCAATGCCCTAGATGAAGAGAAGGGTAGGCAGGATGCATAAGTAGAAGAAGAGTAACAGGTTAGACATATTTATTATCTAGTTCTCCAAGTATCTCTGACCTAGGAGCATAAGTCTTTGGGATTCTTAAGGGAAGTCACGCTTGTGAACACTTTTAAGGATAATTCTTAGCTTAATTAGCTAGCTTAGTCTCTTTTCACCTAATGCTGGCTAAGCAGAAAAACAATCCTGAATAGAGACTGAAAAATTCCAGAATTTACTAAAAAGTTTGTGTTACTGTCTCAACATTCTTTCTCTGAAGTTAAGTTTTTCTTAGGGTGTCTGTAATGTCTTCTTCTTATGCAGCTATGCCTTGCAGCACAAGACTGTACCTCCCTCTAACAATAAGCATTTAAGTTTTAATTTATCTGGCTCCCTGGGTACAAGTGAGTCTATCAGGCAATAAACATTTATTAAGTACCTGCTAAATGCCAGGTACTTTGTCAGTCACTGGAGATATAAAAAGAGGCAAAAGACAAGTCCACTGCCTTCAAGGAGCACATAATCTAATGAGGAAGACAATAAGCAAAGATAAATAAACAAGTTACATCGAAGACAAGTTGGAAAAATATATTGAGATGTAAAGCACTAGAATTAAGAGAGATTGGGGAAAAGTTTTCTATAGAAGGTAGGAACTTAGCTCAAACCTCAAGTCAGCCAAGACAGAGATGAGGAAGGAGAGAGCTTCTAGGCATGGAAGACAGCTAGAGAAGAAAATTCCAGAAGCTTAGAGATGAAGTAAAACAGCAAGGAGAGTAGTATCACTGAATCAAAGATTATAGTGCAGGAAGTAAAGTCTATAAAAAGTCTGGAAAGATGGGAGGGAGCTATATTTTTTACTTTACATTTGTTTAATGTTTTATTTCCCCCCATTACATGTAAAAACAATTTTTAACATTTAAATTTTTTTTCTTTGTATCTCTACTTCCTGGCACATAATAGAGCCAAAAGGAGTGTTTTATATTTGATTTGGATGTGATAAGAAGTTACTGAAGGTTTGTTTTTTTTTTTTTTTTTTTTTTTTTTTAGAGGGAGAGAGAAGAAGAAGGAGGAGGAAGAGGAGGAGAAGGAGGAGGAAGAGAAAGAGAGAGAAAGAGAGAGAGAGAGAGAGAGACAAAAAGAGAAAGAGAGAGAGACAGAGAGTGTGTGTGTGTGTGTTGTCAACCTTATCCCTCCCCCCCGAGTTTGCTTTAAGAAAGACAAAACAGATTGTATTGGTGGTTTTATTTCTCCTAAGCAAGCATATATACATGGGAGCACAGTTAGAACAGAGACAGACATGGTTGGCCTTTGGGGATGAGATAGGGCGATACATATATCTATAAAAGAGATCATATACCAAACATATAATTTTGACTTCATTAGACTCAATGATAACAGTCACCAGTACCCCTTTTCAAAAGACAAATATCTAATTTTTTTAATATTAAAAATTAGCGAAATATTCAACTTCTCTGCTACTTTGGCCTTAAAGTTACTTTCCCCCCCCCTTTTGGATTCAGCACTATTTGTTATCCAGGGCTCATTTATTTTCTCCCTGAGGTAATATTGCTAATTCCTTATTTAATCTTAACTTTTCTGAGTTTCTTATTACCTCACCTGATAATGGAAGATAGCAAGGTTCTTCCTTTCCCTTATCCTTGCACTGTTTTTTTTTTTTCTTTCCTGGTAATAACAACCAATAATTTAGGTTTTAAAGTGGAAATTAATACAAACAACTAAAGTGGATACATACAAGGAAAATCAGGTACACCAAAAGATGGAAAAGGCAAAATTATTCATGATAATGAATTCTTGTCCTAAATAGCACCTGCATGGAAATAGTCTTATTTATTATAAATACACTTCTTAATATATTATCTAGTCTTGGCCTTGGTATTAGTTCTGTTCTAGTATTCTTTCTGTGGATTTTGTAAAATATATTGTTATACCTTAACTTTCTGCAATCTAGTTTGGAAATTCTTAATTGTGAGTGAGGGAGTGTGGGATTTGGATAGGTCAGATATCATGGTTATTTGGTAGAGAGATCCCAAATTTAGAGGATATAAAAAATTAACACATTATAGTGTTAGAATATATAGAAATGAACCCTACTTCCTTCAAGTGAATCTGCCTTAATTACTTCTTACATTATTTTCTTTTTTACTTTACATTTGTTTAATGTTTTATTTCCCCCCATTACATGTAAAAACAATTTTTAACATTTAAAAATTTTTTTCTTTATATCTCTACTTCCTGGCACATAATAGTTGCTTAATAAATGCTTGTTGATCAATAAATTTTATGATCATATGTTATGTTCCCTCTTCTATTCCCTATCAAGTAGCAATGGAATAGTGGAAAGACTATTGGATTTGGATTAACACAACCAAGGGTTAAGTATTGACAGTGCCATTATTTGACCTGGGAATTTACAACCTCAATGCAGAAGTTGGACTTGATGATTCTTGAGGGGATTTCCAACTCTGTGTCTCTGATTTTATAAATGTAAGTTCATTCTTATATTCATGCAAGAAATATTTTTCACTTTGCCTTTTTAGCTAAGAATATTATCATGCACACAGTTGGAACTTAACAGATGCTTTGAAGGTTGGATTGTTTTAGACCAAAGACTTGATAAACCATCAAAACTCTGAAAGCTATGTAAGTGGGAATTGTCAATTAAAAAAAACAAAACAACTCACAAACTTTTAGGAGACACTTTAGATAATAATAACTATAAAAAGTGATATGTGGGACTTAATAAATGTAGTAGATTCACATATCAGGCACTTTATGTTAGTGTCCTGCATGTTCCTTGTCTACACTCATCATATCAAGAAACAATTTTAATATGAAATCCTTTCTGATCCCTAAATCTCCAATGGACTCCCTTCTCAATTCTCTCCTCTCATTACCTTGTTTTTATTTTGTTGACTTATATGTATATTATTTCCACTCATAGATTGTTCTTCTTGAGGACAATGACTATTTCATTTTTATTGTTGTCTGTCTGTATTACTCAAAAGCTTTTAATAAATGCTTGCTGAATGACTGAATCATATATAGAGAGAATCTATCTGCAAAGTGATGCTTCTCAGACATACAGTTGATAGATAATGTAGATTTCTTTCTTGATTGAATAATTATGTTTGATTTTGAGATTAGTGATTACTAGCCCTCCTTTTTTTAAAATTCTATTTCAGATCCTTGTTATTGTGTTTATATATATCTATTTTCTTTTCCTGCTAACTCTTCTACTTTAGTTCTACTCCTTAACTTGCCTTTCTATTATTTAACCCTCGTCTCCCACACCTAGGCATCCCTCTCTTGTCTTCTCTCACATTTCTCTCCTTCTTTATCCAAATCCTATAAATCTAGACACCTCATTCCATTCCCATTAATCTAAACACCTTTCTGACTCCCATCTTATCCTGTGCCACCTTTACCCTCCCTCTTTAATTCATTATAATTAATCTGAACACTTTGTCCCACTGATATAAATCTACCCACTTTGCTATACCCTACTTGATACTGTTCCCCTTTTATTTCTTTATAGATTTTGGAGAGTGCTATGCTCTTCTTGGTATTTCTATATCTATATCAATGTGTATGTTTTCTTCCCTATTTAATCATTTCCAATGTAAATAGATTTTCAGAATTGTTAGTACTCATCCCTAATCACCATGTTGGTCCTTCCTCTGCACCTCATTTGTATCAATATTAAGCATATGACTTACATTTCCAGATATAAAACATGAATAGTTTGTCCTTATTGAGTCCTTTGAATTTAGTCTTTGATGTTATTCCTTACATGGTAATTTTTCTATTGAATTCAGATTTAGTTGAGACAAAATAATAAAAATTGTAGTATTCACTGAATGTTCATTTTTTTTTCCATTCAATATTATACTTAATTTTAATGGATATATTTTTGGTCATAGGCCTAATATTTTTGATTGATCGTATATAACATTCTAGTACCTTTTGTGTTTTATCATAACAGCTAATAAACCCTATACAATTCTAATTGTAGGTCCAGTATATTTGAATTGTGGGATTTTTTTTTATTTCTTGTAAAATTTTCTCTTTGATCTGGGGTTTTTGAAATTTAGCAATAATGTCCTTTTAGGACCTCTTTAATGTGATGATTGGTGAATTTTTTTTTTCTATTGCTACTTTGCTCTTATGTTATATCATTTCAGAACAATTTTCTTTGATTATTTCTTGAATTATTACATCAAGTTATTTATTTTGGTCACAGATTTTAGGTAGTACAATTATTCTTATGTTTTCTCTTCAGATCTGTTGTTTTTCTTAAGTTTCACATTTTCTTCCATTTTTTCATTTTGTGCCCAATTCTATTTTCAAAGAGTTGTTTTCTTATTAAAGACTCTGGATCTCCTTTTCAAGTTGGTTGACTTTCTTTTCATAATATTCTTGTTTTTCTTGGATGGTTCTTATTTATTTATTTAAATTTTTCCTTAATTGCTCTCATTTCATTTTTAAAGTCTTTTTTGAGTCTTCTGTAAATTCTTTCTGGGCAGTTAGCCATTTAACTAAGGTAAGGGGGTAAGAGAGGCTTATTTTACTTCAATGTTTTTCTCTGAAGATGAATTCTGTCTTCCCTATTTCCACAGTGACTTTCTACAGTTGGGTTCTTTCTTCTTTGCCTGATAATTGTTTTTTAAAAAATGAAAACTTATTAGTGCAACTACTTATAATTCTGGGATGGTGGTGGGGTGATGGTGCCACTGGCTTCATTTCATTTCTCTTCTCTGGCTTGGAACCCTAAACCAAACCCCTCACCCACTAGCAAGTGCTAGCAGCAAAGAGTGTCCCTGCTTTACTGCTTCTGTACTATGTGTGCTGGTTCTTACTTGCCTAGGATAGCTGGGACTGATATTCCTTATCAGAGATATTTCCTTAGTCTTCAGTGATTCAGACCTCCCCCTTCCCACACTTCAGAAGTATCCAAGAGGTGAAAGTTCCTGTGATTTGGGTTGAGAATGCTTCTGAATCTAGATAACCACAAGGTTTCTTCAGAGATAGTTTGGAAAGGTTAACACTTCACTATGGTTAAAGCTGGAGTCTAGAGTATTTCTTTGGGTGTTCTCTGGGTTGAACTAAGGGGAACCCTGTTCTGTTCCAAATCTTACTAGCATCTCTCATATTTGTGTGCTTCAGTTCATAATACTGATGACCAATATAGAATGTGGGATAGTACATAAAGATCTAAGAAAGCCCAGAAGCCTAATGGCTTTAGTGATGGGATAGAGGTCAAAGGGGCAGCAATCCTGGCATCCATTCTAAGCTTTGATTATTTATTCAACTTTTCTATGTTTACTATCTTCAGGTTAAAAATAAGGGAAAGGAAGTTGGATTTTAATACATCAGTCAACAATAAGCATTTATTAAAGAACTATTTTGTGCTAGGGACTGTGGTAGGTCTAAGGAATAAGAAAACTAAAATAGTTAATATTCTCATGGAAGTTATACAACAAGGGGACACATTTCCAAATATACATAAAAGCAAAGAACTTTTTGGGTAGAGGGAAGCACTAGCAGCTGGATAGGATCAGGAGAGACTCATTTGGGTAAAGAGTGTTTTTGTTGATGTTTTTTATTAAAGCTTTTTTTTTCACAAAACATATACATGGGTAATTTTTCAACATTGACTCTTGCAAAATCTTTTGTTCTAAAATTTCCCCTCCTTCTCCCCACCCCCTCCCCTAGCTGGCAGATAGTCCAATACATGTTAAATATGTTAAAATTTATGTTAAATCCTATATATGTATGCATATTTATACAGTTATCTTACGGCACAAGAAATATCAGATCAAGAAGGAAGAAAAACAAACTGAGAAAGAAAACAAAATGCAAGCAAACAACAACAGAGAGAGTAAGAATGCTATGTTATGGTCCACAATAATTTCCCATGGTCCTCTCTCTGGTTGTAGATGGCTCTCTTTATCACTGAACAAGTGGTACTGGTTTGAATAACCTCATTGTTGAAGAGAGCCACATTCATCAAAACTGATCATTGTATAGTCTTCTTGTTGCCATGTATAATGATCTCCTGGTTCTGCTTATTTCACTTAGCATCAGTTCATATAAGTCTCTCTAGTCCTCTCTGAATCGTCTTGGTGGTCGTTTCTTACAGAACAATAATATTTTGCCATTTTATTTATTCAGCCATTCTCCAATTGATGGGCATCTACTCAGTTTCCAGTTTCTTGCCACCATAAAAAGGGCTGCTACAAACATTTTTTGCACATGCGGATCCCTTTCCCTCCTTTAAAATCTCTTTGGGATATAATCCCAGTAGAAACACTGCTGGATCAAAGAGCACAGTTTGATAACTTTTTGAACATAGTTCCAAATTGGTCTTCAGAAGGGCTGGATCCATTCACAATCCCACCAACAACGTATTAATATCTCAATTTTCCCATATCCTCTCCAACATTCGTCCTTGTCTTTTCTTGTCATCTTAGCTAATCTATATGTAGTTGTATCTTAGACTTGCCTTAATTTGCATTTCTTTAATCAATAGTGATTTAGATTTCTATGATTAAAAATGGTTTCAATTTCTTTATCTGAAAATTGTGTATTCATATCCTTTGACCATTTATCAATTGGAGAATGGCTTGAATTTTATAAATTTGAGTCAATTTTCTATATATTTTAGAAATGAGGCCTTTATCAGAACCTTTGAATGTAAAAATGTTTTCCTAGTTTATTGCTTCCCTTCTAATCTTGTCTGAATTAGTTTTGTTTGTACAAAATCTTTTTAATTTAATATAATCAAAATTATCTATTTTGTTATCAATAATGATCTCTAGTTCTTTTTTGGTCACAAATTCCTATCTCTTGCACAGGTCTGAGAGGTAAACTATTCTATGTTCTTCTAATTTGTTTATAATATCATTCTTTATGTCTAGATCACGAACTCATTTTGACCTTATCTTGGTATATGGTGTTAGGTGTGGGTCAATGCCTAATTTCTGCATATTAGTTTTCAATTTTCCCAGCAGTTTTTGTCAAATAGTGAATTCTTATCCCCAAAGCCAAGATCTTTGAGTTTGTCAAATACTAGATTGTCAAATACAAGACTATTTTGTTCTGTGAACACTGTGTTCCACTGATTAACTGCTCTATTTCTTAGCCAATACCAAATGGTTTTGATAACCGCTGCTTTATAATATAGTTTAAGATCTGGTATAGCTAGACCACCTTCATTTGATTTTTTTTTATTAGTTCCCTTGAAAGTCTCGACCTTTTGTTCTTCCAGATGAATTTTGTTGTTATTTTTTCTAGGTCATTAAAATAGTTTTTTTGGGAGTCTGATTGGTATAGCACTAAATAAATAGATTAGTTTAGATAGTATTATTATCTTTATTATATTTGCTCTACCTATCCAAGAGCACTTGATAGTTTCCCAATTGCTTAGATCTGACTTTATTTGTGTGGAAAGTGTTTTGTAGTTTTTCTCAAATAATTCCTGACTTTCCCTTGGCAGAGAGATTCCCACATATTTTATCCTATCAATAGTTATTTTAAGTGGAATTTCTTTGTATCTCTTGCTGTTGGATTTTGTTAGTGATTTATAAAACTGCTGATGATTTATGTGGGTTTATTTTGTATCCTGCAACTTTACTAAAGTTGTGGATTACTTCTAATAGTTTTTTAGTTGATTCTCTAAGGTTCTCTAAGTATATCATCATGTTTTCTTCAAAGAGTGATAATTTGCTTTCATCATTACTGACTCTATTTCTTTTAATCTCCTTTTCATCTCTTATTGCCAAAGCTAACATTTCTAATACAATATTGAATAGTAATGGTGACAGTGGGCAACCTTGTTTTACTTTTGATCTTATTGGGAATGGTTCCAGTTTATCCCTATTATATTTGATGCTTGTTGATGGTTTTAAATAGATGCTACTGACTACTTTAAGGAAAAGTCCATTTATCCCTATACTCTTTAGTGTTTTTAATAGGAATGGGTGTTGGCTTTTATCCAATGCTTATTCCACATCAGTTGAGATGATCATATGGTTTTTGTTAATTTGGTTATTGATATAGTCAATTATGCTAATAGTTTTCCTAATATTGAACCAGCCCTGAATTCCTGGTATAAATCCTAAGGTTTTTGCATTGATATTCATTAGGGTGATTGGTCTATAATTTTCTTTCTTTGTTTTCATCCTACCTGGTTTAAGTATTAGTACGATGTCTGTGTCATAAAAGGAATTTGGTAGGAGTCCTTCATTCCCTATTTTTTCAAATAGTTTATATAGTATTAGAGTTAATTGTTCTTGAAATGTTTGGTAGAATTCACATGTAAATTCATCTGGTCCTGAGGATTTTTTCTTAGGGAGTTGAATAATAGCTTGTTCTATTTCTTTTTCTAAAATGGGACTATTTAAGTAACTTAATTCCTCTTCTGTTAATCTGGGAAATGTATATTTTTGTAGATATTCCTCAATTTGACTTAGGTAGGCAAATTTATTGCCATAAAGTTGGGCAAAGTAACTCCTCATTATTGCTCTAATTTCCTCTTCATTGGTGGAAAGTTCTCCCTTTGCATTTTTGAGACTAACAATTTGATTTTCCTCTTTTCTTTTTCTAGTCAAATTAATTAAATGTTTATCTATTTTGTTGATTTTTTCATAAAACAAACTCTTAGTTTTATTTATTAATTCAATAGTTTTTTAGTTTCAATTTTATTGATCTTTCTTTTTATTTTTAGAATTTCAAGTTTGGTATTTGATTGGGGGTTTTTAATTTGTATTTTTTCTAATTTTTTAGTTGCAAGCCCAATTCATTGATCTTTTCTTTCTCTATTTTATGCAAGCAAGCCTCTAGAGATATAAAATTTCCCCTTATTACCACTTTGGCTGCATCCCACAAATTTTGTTATGTTGTTTCATTACTGTCATTCTCTTGGATCAAATTATTGTGTCTATGATTTGCTGTTTCACTTATTCATTCTTTAGGATAAGATTATTTATTTTCCAATTACTTTTGAGTCTATTTTCCTCTGGGCTTTTGTTGAATGTAATTTTTATTGCATCATGATCTGAAAAAAAATGCACTTACTATTTCTGCCTTTCTGAATTTGATTTTGAGGTCTTTATGTCTTAATATATGGTTAATTTTTGTATAGGTTCCATGAACTGCCAAGAAGAAAGTGTACTCCTTTCTGTCTCCATTTAATTTTCTCCAAAGACCTATCATACCTAATTTTCTAGTATTCTATTTACCTCTTTAACTTCTTTCTTATTTATTTTGTGGTTTGATTTATCTAGTTAGGAGAGTTCAAGGTTGAAATCTTCCACTATTATAGTTTTGCTGTCTATTTCTTCTTGCAGCTCTCTTAACTTTTCCTTTAGGAATTTAGACCTACACCACTTGGTGCATTTATGTTTAATATTGATATTGCTTCATTATCTATGGTACCCTTTAGCAAGATATAATTTCCTTCCTTGTCTGTTAATTAGAACATTTTTTTTTGCTTTTGCTTGATCTGAGATCAGGATGGCTATCCCTGCCTTTTTTTTTTTTTTTTTTTTTTTGTTACTTTACCTGAAGCATAATAGATTCTGCTCTAGCCTTTTACCTTTATTCTGTACGTATTGCTCTGCTTTAAATGTGTTTCTTGTAAACAACATATTGTAGGATTTTGGCTTTTAATCCAGTATGTTATTTGCTTCTGCTTTATGGGAGAATTTACCCCATTCACATTTATGGTTAAAACTACTAATTCTGTATTTCCTGCTATCTTATTAACTCTAAATTATACTATTTACCTTTTGTGTTTGTGTTGGTTGTTTTATAACTTCTCTGCTGATCTACTGGCTTGCAACTAAGGCAGAGTAGCCAACACTGCTGTAGATTCCTCCCCATATATTCTCTGGCCCACAGAGTCAGCACCACCCTGTGGAGTCTATATTGCCCTGTGGAGTCTGCACCACCCATGGACTCTGTGCTATCTGTATTAGCGTCTGTGCTCAGTCTGCTTGTGCTTGGTCATTTCCCTCTGTTTCTCATTTTAACTGACCTTTTCTGGTGATCTTCAAAATTATCTTCTGCTGGTAATTTGTTGCACTCCCAATATTCGTGGATTGTTCTGGTGCAGAGCTAATTCAGAGACCAGAATTGCTAATTGGTCTGAGATTGTAGGAGAAGAGCAGAAAGAAATGTGTGTTCTCTCTGCCATCTGGGCTCTGCCCTTAGAAATCCCTTTTGTTGATTACAAATTTATATTCTGCATTCAAATGATGTGACCATGCTATTGGAGTTGTGCTCTCTAAAGCAGAGTTTAAATAATTAGCAGTTTAGATCTCTAGAGTAGAAGGAAGAGCAAGGAACTGCTGTAAAACTATTGTGAAGGTAAAATCAACCGGAAAGTAGCAATCTTGGCAAGATTGGTGAATTCTAATATATCAATTGAAAAACAAACTTTTATTTGATAATTTCCTTTTTAGATATGCTGGGGTAGGGACAAGAAGACTGGGGAGTAAAGGATGAGCCTGAAATTGTTAACCTGACTGACTTGAAGGATAGGGGTACACTTGACAGGGGAGGAAAATTAGAAAGACTCAGATAATATGTATATGAAACATATGAAGGATATTTTTTGCTGGTTTTAAAAGTCAGAGGTGGAAAATATTTTATATTTACCTTCTTCATTCATCTTACTTTGCTCTATGATCAGGAGCACTAGAATTCAAGTACAAGCTTCCATTACTCTACCCCCATAACATATGAAAAGCCATTTTTTAAAGGGTTCAAAGATTTACTCTCTAGAATCTAACAAAATGACAGGGGGCTCCTGATCTGGTGAGTTGAATTAAAGATAAACAACTACTCTGTAATTAAAAATCACCAAAAACTTTCCCCCCTTGCAGAGGAGATTTTGTTTTTGTTCTGAATTCCTAGATCTAGATAATGACTTCCATTTTATGCTTCTTAATATGAAATAATTTACCCCATTCTACTTCTCTCTTCCTTTTACACTCAGTGTACTCCTCTTTCTCATCCTTTAGCTATTTTTTTATGTCCTGCCCTCCAATTTACTTTATCTTCATATCTTCTTTCTATCTATAGATATCTTCATATCTATCCTTTCTAGCTATATTAGTAGTGGTATAGCTTTTAAGAATTACAAGTATCCTTTTTCCCATATAGGGATATAAACAATTCAGGTATACTGAATCCTTCAGTTTCTTTTTTTTTCCTTTTTATCTATTTGTATTTCTATTGGGTCTTGATAGTGAAGATCAAAGTTTGTCTAATTCTAATCTTATGAAAGCATGAAATGCTTCTAGTTCATTGAATGACCATTCCCCCTGACCTTTGAAGTATTATACTTAATTTCTCTGGCTAGATGATTTTTGGTTGTAGTCTTTACTCCATTGCTTTCTACAATATCATATTCAGCAACATCCAATTTAATGTTCCAGTTGTTAAATCCTGCATAACCATGATTGTGGCTCCTTGATATTTGAATTATTTCTTTCTGGCCACTTCTAGTATTTTTTCCTTAACTTGATAGTTACAAAATTTTACTATAATATTCCTTGCAGCTTTAATTTGGGGTTTTTTTTCTTGAGGTAATTGGTAGTCTTTCAATGTCTAATTTTGCCCTCTGATTCTAGAATATCAAGGAAGTTTTCCTTGATAATTTCTTGAAAGAAAATGGCTAGGTCTTTCTTTTGATTATGCCTTTCAAGTATTCCAATGATTCTAGCATTGTCTCTCCTGGATCTGTTTTCCATGTCAGTTGTTTTTACAATGAGGTATTTTATATTTTCTTCTATTTTTTTTCATTCTTTTGATTGATTCTTGATGTCTCATAGAATAATTAGCTTCTGTTTGCCCAATTCTAACTTTTAAGGAGTTGTTTTCAGCAGTTAGCGTTTGTACTTCTTTTTCCATTTGACTAATTATTGTTTTCTTTTTCCAAGCTGTTGATTCTTTTTTCATAATTCTCTTGCATCATTCTCATTTCTTTTCCTAGTTTTTCTTCTACCTCTCTTATATGATTTTTAATTTCCTTGTTGAATTTTTCTGTGAATCTTTCTTGGCTTGACTCCATTTCCCATTTTTCTTTGGGGTTTTGCCCATAAATGTTTTGACATTATTGTCCTCTTCTGGGTTTGTATCTTGATCTTTTCTGCCATCACAATAACTTGTACAGTCAAATTCTTTCTGTTGTTGTTGTTTTACTCATTTTTTTGTTCTTTTTCTTTTCCTTTAAATTTGAAATTATGGGAAGATGACACTTGTAACTCTTCAAAACTATACCTCCATTAATACAGGTAGAAGGAATATACATAAACAGAAGGTATGGGAATAAAGTGAATTTGAGGGAAGGACATAAAAAAGGTAGAATGAGTAAATTATTTCACATGAAAAGGCACAAAATGGAAGTTATCACCTAAATGCAGGAATTCAGAACCAAAAATAAAACTCCCCTGGAGGGAAGAAAAAGTAAATTTTTGGTGATTTCAATTTAAATTTCCCCTTTCTCCCAGGATGGAAGGAGCAATAGTTCAGGCTCCTTGTACCATGGTTGTAGGCCCTATCTGTTTGACTGGTACTTCAATGATGTTATACTGAAGTCTACCAGGTATCCTCATGTCTGTTGATATACTGAGATGGCGGAATGGGTGGTGGTTAGTGCTGTTGGAGAATATAGGGGTCTAGCAGCTTGTCTGGTGTTGAACCATGGTCTTAGTGCTGGTGTCTGGTATGTGCTGAGGCTGGTCAGGTGCTTCTGTGATAGGACTATACTGTAGCATGAGACTGTCTCAGGTAACTGGTGGTTGCCTGTTTGCCCAGAGTTATGCTGAATCATATGAAGATCTGTTTGCTGAAGGTTGCCTCTTTGTCTGAAGCTATGTTGAATCATGTAGTGTTCTTGAAGCTAGTCTGTCTATTCCCATGGCTATACTGAGATATGTTTATGTGTGTATGTGTCTGTTGGGAAGATGAGGGTGTCCTGGTGTTGTCTTTGCCTGCTATACTGCACTAGAATTCAGGATCTTCCACTGGTTTGCTGAAGTGAAGCTTGCTATTGACGGACTGGGATGCTTCTTGTTCTGGATTGTGTTTCCTCTTTACCTGATTGAGACAGACCTTTTTTGGTGATCTTCCAAGATTAAAAGATTTTTTCACTCCATCTTTTTGCTGGTTTTGCTATTTCAGAATTTGTTTTGGGGGAATTAATTAAGATTGTTTGGAAGTGAATATGGGAGAGGTATAGCAATTTACTGTTTACTCTGCCATCTTGGCTCCTAGAAATCAGAGTTCCAGCTTATTTTTTCTTTTTTTAAAATGATGTTTATTTTTTCAATTAAGAAGTGTCTTCTTCTCCTGAATTTCTATTTAAACAAATAAATTTTTGTAACCTATGCATACTCTAGCAAAACACATTTCATATTTTCCATGTCCAAAAATAGATATCTCATTATGCCTCTTGAGTGTTTCTATATAAATGAATGTAAAGTCTCTGCCTACTTTCATAGGGTGGCCCTTATCTAGCACAGACTAGGTATTTAAATGTTTATTGAATTGTAGTATACGTACAGCACACATTTGTAGTCTATATTTGTTTTCATTGATGTGTGTACATTTGAGTCCCAGGAAATCCTGAGGAATAGAATGTTACATAAGTACAACTTGAGAACATGAAAAACACCTTGAGTTTCTTTTATGAATATGCCTAGAATTCAAAATATTTAGTGTATTTCCTCAGAGCCTACTGGAAGCCTTTCAAAATCTCTGAATTACATACTCTATTAAATCACCAATCCAGAGGCGATGAATGCAAATTTGCCATAAAGTGAATTGCTTGGTTACCTTTCATTTTTCTTGCCTTGGCTTTTAGCAAGTAAAATTCCTAGTTTTTCTATTAACTGATCAAAATTAGTCTCTTGCTGGATGTACTGCTTCATTATGTTAAAAAAAAAAAGGAGAGAAAGAAATAAAAAGGGGTAAGGAGTAAAGGGAAGGGAAGGACCCTGCAATTTTAAGGCTATTGCTAAGGCATAGGGTGCTGTTTTCTGTAAAGCAGCTCAGCAGAGATAAAGCTGCCATCTGGCTCCTTGCTGAACTAATGCTTTTCTCACCTCTTAGCTTAATATTTTATACAGTGCTGACTAGAGTTCATAATATTTGCCATCTCAACAAACCTTAGATGGAAAAAAAAAACCAAGTAGTTAATGACCCTTAAAGTCAAGTACTATGGGAAATGGGCAAATATTGATTTTGTCAATAAATGACAATTATTTTAAAATATCTCCTAGGTATAAGATACTATGTAAATATTAGGGATAGATAAGAGATAATTGCTAAGTTGTTCTGATTTTCAGTGTGGAGAGGGGAGAAAAGAGTAGATTCTTTTTATTTTATATTTCCCAGTTACATGTAAAATAATTTTTTTTTACATTTGTTTTAGCAACTTTGAGTTCCAGATTCTCTCTCTTCTTCTATGCCAATGTGTAGTTAATCCCCAGAATAATCCTTGGGTAAATATGAAAATAATAGTTTGTAAGCAAATATATGATGATGATTACTAGGATTCATTAATAAACAGTCATGAATAAGATTGAAATCTTCAGTTGTACTCAGTCTCTAGGAAAAATGAGAACAAAGCTAATCCTTATTCCATATAATAGCCCTACAAATATAGCCTATCCCAAAAGTCTTAGTATAGTTTTAAGCTTTAACAAATTCAGAAACATAGATGCTACAACCTATAAAAATATCATTTTAAAGTTTAATTATTTAAGTTTATAGTACATATATTTACTTTAAAGACTTTTACATTAAACTTTTAATAAGATGGACATCCTGGCCTTTTGTGCTGTACGTGTGAGTTTTAACCAAGATACTTTCTAAGACTGTTAGTCTATAGATGTATTCTTGGCCACCTTGATTACCTGACCTATCTCTATTATACTTTTTTTTCTTGTTGGATAATGTCAAAACTGTATTAGTTAATAAAAGTTGAGACTGGTGAGGTCTTGACATCGCCTCCCACATACTGGCCTTCACAGCTGGTGGCTGGCACTGGAGATTGTAAAGAACATGCCAGCTTAAAATAATTTGTCAGCAGTGTCTGCTTCCTGTGGCTTTTTCTTGGGCTTAGAGCTCAAAGAACTTGCATAACTGCAACATAAAACTTGGGTTTAAACAAAAAATATGCAATGAATGTACTGAGCTCTTTATAATGGTAAGGTAAACAAGACTAGTGAAACACCTAGAAGGATATGAGCTGTTCCACAAACTTGCACCCACCTGTCTTTTCATTTTTCCTCCTCTACAATGCATAGTAAGGAAAAATAGATTACTAATAAAATCACACCAATTCTTGAAGTTATGAAATTTAACTTTTTAATATTGAGGATTGATTGTATACATTAAATTGGGTAAAAAAATCTATCTTACTCAAAAGAAAAATAGGAAGGGAAAGAGGGACAAGTCATTTAACGTCTATGTTTCTCAGTTTCTCCATCTGAAAAATGGGTATAACAATAATAATTATCATACCTCCCAGGGTGGTTGTGAGAATAAAATGAAATAATATATGTATACCAGCACTAGCTAATGTATTGACAACATAGTCTCTCAAAATGCCTCTAATTGAAAATATTCATTATGAAAAAAGGAAAAAAAATGAAAATATTCATTATGTCTCTTTGAATCTTAAAGCAAAGTGTTAGTGTAATCTTTTATAGTCTAAGATGGAATTGATATTTCTAAGCTGATCTGTTGATGCTGTGAAATGTGTATTTTTTAAGTTCTGCTGCGCTCCTTACTTTTTTGCATGATGTTTGGACTTGGATGTTATGGGCATCATTGCCATTAATTTCTGTGAAATATAGTAATGCAACTTCACTAGCTATTTTGTATTGAGTCATTATAAATGTCAATTTTGATTTTGTCAAGGACTCAAAGAGAAATTCATCATTATGGTCAAGGGGATTCTGTAGCATGTTACCTAATAATTCCTCCAAATTGTAATGTTGAGATGCAGCTCTGGCTCATAAACAATAATTACTATCAGCAAGATTTTGATTTTATTTGTGAAATTTAGAAATCTCTGAACACTGATGGTATTGTTATGCTGGTAAAGGGTATACTTTCAAATCTCTTACAAGTTTATCAAATACTTTAAGTTGGACTACAGGTCTTATAGCATATGGATCTTTGATTTCACAAAGTAGACAAAAGTAAGGTATGTGTCTGCCATATTTCTCTTTATTTTGTTTGCTTTAGGATAATGTTGATATTACTTTGCATCTGAATCCTAAGGTGCTGGTTTTAATATGGTACCAAACAGCTATTTTAAATTTGCTCAGGTTCAAGGTGAAGGGCATACCCTATCACTCAATGGGAAAATTTGAGAGCAGTTATTGCAATTATTGGGTTTTATTAGGACCTTATCTTTCTCTTGTCACATAGTGTTTAATAAATATTTATTGATTGAATGCTTTTTCATTGGGACTATGTCAAATACCAATAGGCACAAATCCTATATTTTCTGATAAATTCTTGAAGTCAAATTCTCTCATTGTTTTAGTAAAATATAGAAATGTGTTGGAAATGCTCATATTTTGGCAAATAGTAGGTGACCCACTAGATAGATCACCAGACCTGAAGTTAGGAAGACACATTTATTAGTTGTATGATTCTGGGTAAATCTGTTTGCCTCAGTTTCCACAGTTGCAAAAATGGCGATAAAAATAGATCTTACTTCCTTGTATTGTTGTGAAGATAAAAGGAAATTAGGTTTGTAATGAGCTCAGCATAGTGACTGGCAAGTATTGTTGTTATTCAGTTGTGTCCAACTCTTTGTGACCCCATAAGGAATTTTCTTGGCAAATATCATGTGTTCTTTGTGGAATTTACCAAGTCCTTTGAGAATATGAATGTTTAACACAAAGTGGGCATCCAGATCAAATAAACAAGTGGTCTGCCAGTTCCTTTTACAGCTTATTTTATAGATGAGGAAATTGAGGCAGACAAAATTAAATGATTTGCCCAGGGTCACACAGCTAGTTAAGCATCTGAGACCAGATTTAAACTCAGCAAGATCAGTCTTCCTGGCTCCAGACCTGGCACTATCCACTATGTCACCTAGCTAGTTCAGTAGTAATTGCTATATAAATTTTAGCAGTTATTATTCAGTCAGTAGGAATTAGAGTACAAATATGATTATAATACAAATATATTTAATCCACAAAAGTAATGCAACATTTAATGATTCAAAATAAGGTTTAAAGATAAAAGTTTGGAAACACATTTACTTTAATAGAGAACTATAAATGATAGAAAATAACAGAATGAAGAAACTTTTCAGTTGTTCATGAAAGTAGGCTTACCTTTATTGCTATGTATGAAGGATGTTTGCACATGATACATATCATGATTCTTTGTTCAGAGAAGTACCAGTAATAGTTAAAAGATGAGCAGAGCTTCTCATAAGAGTCCTTCATTACAGCAAAAATCTATCCTAGAAATCAGATAACTTTACAAGAATTCTAAGAGAAGAAAATATTAAAGCAAACTTAAAGGAAATAAAAATGCTATTATTTTTCCACTGTCTCTCTTGGCATAGCTACAAAATAATTACTGTGTGTGGGTTTCCATCACTCCACTTACTGTTATATCTGAGGATCGTGAATGTGTTTCTTAGTTCTTTATTTTACTTAGAGCTTCTTTTGAATCATCATGTCATTGCATTACTTTATTTCCTTTTTTTCCCTAGAGTAGCTATTTTGACAAAGTCCTGTGAAACTGAATCTAACGAGTGAAAGATAAATGAAATATAAAGGCTGATTACAGAGATGATCATATAAGGGGTAGATCCATTTCTAGATCTACAATAGTATCCTGGGGTTGCGAGAAAGTATTCACAATCCTTATAACTTCCTGTACTAACAAAAGTTGGCTTCTGAACTAGCTCTGCCCCTTGTTGTTTATTGCTTTCAGTCTGTTTGATCCTTCAACCCATTCTGAGGTCCAGAATTAAGACAAAAATGATGTCTCATTTCATAATATTAGATGCTATGTTTTGCATGTGTATTCTGGCTCCTTTAGTTGAGAAGAATCTATACTTTATACCAAAGAAAATATGGTGAGGAATGGGGCTGGAGGAAGAGAGGGAAGATAACTTTTTAATTATTTATATGTAAGAATAAAGACACCATGCTGTGATCCATACTCAGTTCCCACAGTTCTCTCTCTGGTTGCAGATATATTTGGAAGAAACTTTTTAAAATGAAATTGGTTCATATCTCTAAGAATAAGTGACTAAGGAGTTCATAATATTTGACTTGCATGATTATTAAAACATGCCAGCATATTCCCCAGTAGTCCTCTAAAAAACTGGATTCTTCCTTTTTTCTTTTTTTTTAAATTCTGTTATTGCTATTTTTTATTAATCTATCCCTATCAATAAATATCCTCTTTGATCAGATAAATGAAAACTAAAGCTCTTAACACATAATTGCATAATCCAACAAAACAAATCACCACATTTGCAATATTTGGAATGTATGTATCTCTCTGGATTTTAAGTTGATCACTTCTCTCTCAAGTGGGGGAGTATCATGTTTCATCTTCATTTTTAGGGAATTGTGATATGTCATTGACTTGATCAGAATCCTAAAGTTTTTTGCAACTATTTTTCCTTATAAATGTTCTTTATAAATTCTATTTGGTATACTTTCTTTTCCAGTTCTCTGCTTGTTTTGTTCTGCATCAGTTCATAACATGCATTACATCACATATTATGGAACAATAATATTCCATTACATTCTTATACCACAATTTGTTGAGTCATTCCCCAACAGGAGGATTCCCTTTTAGTTTCTATTTTTTGGCCATCAAAAGAAGAACTGCTTTTGTACATACAAGTACTTTTCTTCTTTCTTTGATTTCTTTGGGATATTGGATTCGTAATATGTATGGAGGAGGGAAGAGTATGCAAAATTTTGGAATTAAATGTTCCAAATTGCTCTCTAGCATGCATACTGATTTATAGCTTGATCAATCATGTACTTATATATCTGTTTTTTTTTTCCCTGCAGCTACTTCAACATTTTTAATTTATCTTTCTTGTCATCTATGTTATTCTGATAGGTGTCAGGTGATACCTCAAAGTTGCTTTACTTTGTCTTTTTCTATTTATCACTTTTTTACTCAAAACTTCCCTTAACTTCTTATTCCTCTAAATTATCTATTATTTCACCTTCATTTAGATCATATCTTGGTATAAGATATTGGACTAAATCTAATTTTTGACAGATTGCTGCCCAGGTTTCCTGCAGTTTTGTCAATAGTGAGTGCCTACCCCTGTAGCTTAGATCTACTGAAAAGGATACCACTGTGTTTGTTTTCATTTGTCATATGTCTAATCAATTCTGCTGAAAGACCTTTATTTTTTTTAAACTGAGACAACAATTTTATAATCATTTAATGGTTTCTGCTTTAGAATCATTATAGTTTGGGATTTGTTACTGATAGATCCCCTTTCTTCCAGCCCCCCAGTTTTATAACATAAACCCACCACTAACAATTAACATTTCTTTGTGTTATCAATAAAACCCAGTGGCAAGTGATAGAAAAAGACATTTCATTTAAAATATCTATAGATAAAATAAAATATTTGGGTGTCTATCCTCCAAGACAAACCCAGGAACTGTATAAAAACAATTACAAAACACTTTTTTCACACAAATAAAGTCAGATCTAAACAACTGAAAAATATCAGTTGCACATGGTAAGGCCAAGCTAATATAATAAAAAAATGGCAATTCTACCTATATTAGTTTACTTATTCACTGCAAAGCCAATCAAAATGCCCAAAATATTGTATATAACTAGAAAAAATACTGACAAAATTCACCTGAAAAAAGAAAAGCTCAAGAATATCTAGGGAATTAATGGGGAAAAAAATGTAAATGATAGCAGAACCAGATCTAAAACTCTATTATGAAGCAACAGTTATCAAAACCATCTGGTAGTGGCCAATAAATACAGTGGTAGATCAGTGGAATAGGTTAGATACACAAGACACAACAGTCAATGACTATAGTAATATGTTGTTTGATAAATACAAAGACTCTAGATTCTGGGATAAGAACTCAGTAGTTGATAAAAAAAAAAACTGCTAGAATCACTGGAAAATGCTATGTCAGAAACTCAGCAGAGACTTACATCTCACACCCTATACTAAAGTAAGGTCAAAATGGGCACATAATTTAGGTGTAAAGGGTGATACTATAAGCAAATTAGAAGAACAAGGGATAGTTTATCAGATCTTTAAAGAAGAAAGGAAGTTTGGCTGAAGAAGAACTAGAGAACATTATGAAATGCAAAATGGATACTTTTTATTATATTAAATTAAAAAGGTTTTTTGCACAAACAAAACCAATGCAGCCAAGATTAGAAGGAAAGAAGAAAGCTGGGGAAAAATATTTTTACAATCAGTATTTCTGATAAAGACCTCATTTTTAAAATATATAGAGAACTGATTCAATTTATAAGGGTACAAACCATTCCCCAATTGATAAATGGTCAACGGATACAAACAGACAATTTTCAGATGAAGAAATTAAAACCATATGTAGCCATATGAAAAAAAATTATCTAAATCACTATTGATTATAGAAATGCAAATTAAATACCTCACACCTATCAGATTGGCTAAGATGATAGGCAAAGGTAAAGATAAATGTTAGAGGGCTATATGGGAAAATTGGGCACTAATGCATTGTTGTGAAATGATGTAACCATTCTGGAGAGCAATTCGGAATTATGCTCAATCAAAGTGCAATAAAACTGACCGTACCCTTTAACCCAGCAGTACCACTACTGGATCTATAATCCTAAAGATATCATTAAAAAGGGACCCACATATTCAGAAATGTTTGTAGCAGCTCTTTTTGTGGTGTTAAGGAATTAGAAGATGAGTGGATGTCTATTGTTTGGGGAATGGCTGAAAAAGTTATGGTATATGACAATAATGGAACATTATTGTTCTGTAAAAATGATGAACAGGATGATTTTTGAAAAGCCTGGAAAGATTTATAAGAATTGATACCCTGTGAAGTAACCAGAGTCAGGAAAACATTGTAAACAGCAACAGATGGATTGTGCAATGATCAGCTATGATAGATGGGAGTCTTCTCAGCAGTTCAGTGATCCAAGGCAATCCCAACAAATTTTTGATGAAAAATACCATATATATCCAGAGGGAGAAAAATATAGATTCTGAATATAGATCAATACATACGATTTTCACCCTTTTTTTCTTGTTTTTCCCCTTTTGTTCTGATTTTTTTCTACCAATATGATATATATGGAAATATGTAAAAAATGAATGTATATGCACAACAAAAAATATTTTACATGTAACTAGGGAAAATAAAAATCATAATAAAAAAGAAAAAAGAATATCTATAGGCAGGTGGAATCTGGCCTCAAGTACTTACTAGTTATGTGACCTTGGGCAAGTCACTCAAACAGCAGACTAATCTAGTATTTTTGCCTAGAAAACTCCAAACGGGGATATGGAGAGTCAAACATGATTGAAATGACTGAATAATGGCAAAGGGTATCAACTTATGCTCCCCTCTGATATCATCTGTAGCCATCAGAAAAAAGCAGTGAGATCCAAAACTCAGACTGATTCTTTAATTGGCTTTTAAACTATGATGTAAAGGTAATTGTTTTGATAGGGCAAAGAACAAGAGAGCCAGGAGAAAATTTATTGTTATAGAACAAGATTATTCTAGGGGTGATAGGGTGAAGGAGAAATCTGGCATTCCTGTGTGGTTTTCTCTGGGTTCCCCTGTGTTATAATATATATTTGGGGATACCTTGTGCTCTGGGATATATAAGAAGCTTCTATTACGTTTAGACAACAAAGATCTGAGTGATGATGACCCAATATCATAAAGAAAGGTACTTAGGTACCTACAGTGGATGGAGCACTGGTTCTGGAGACAGGAAAACTCATTTTCCTGAATTCAAAAATAGCCACAGCTGCTACTAGCTATGTGACCCTGGACAAGTTAATTAATCCTGTTTACTCAATTTACTTCAATTTCTTTATCTGTAAAAGGAGCTGGAGAAGAAAATGACAAACCATGCCAACATCATTGCCAAGAAAACATGGTGTTATGGAGAGTCAGACATGACTGAAACATGACTTAATAATAACATAAGGAAAGTGATCGCTTACTTTCTAGACAACCCATTTCCTCCTCTCTTGGGTATGCCTGCACCAGAAGTCACAAAACTCTGGAAATCAGGGGAGTTAAGAATTTTTCTAGTTGTTGGCAGGGAGTCCTATTCTTTTTCTATCTTTGAGTGACAGAATAAATAGTAAATAAAAAAGGCTTTCCCTCTGAATTCAGTGGACCTGAGTCCAGTGGATTCTGCTTCTGATACTTATAAGTGTAACCTTCAATAAACAGCTGGGCCTCAGTTTCCTTATATATAAGATGAAGGGCTCTAACTGGATGGTCTCTACAATCCCTTCCAGTCTAATTCTATGTAATAAATAGCCTCAACTAGTCTGGTTTCTTGAGTCAAAGGAACTCCTAAAAACTGATTGTAGACTTAGCTTTTTATTTGGACTATGAATATGGACTCTCCTGGATTTAGGAGTCAGAGAATCTGGATTCATATTCTAACTTCTAACACTCTAACTTATGTGTGCAAAAGAAATTTAATTAAGTTTTTCTGGGTCCTAATCCATAAGATAAGAGGGTTGGAATTGACCTCTCATATCACTTTCAGATCTAAATTCATCTTCCTCCTAATAATGAAAACTACTTTGGATACAACAAGCATGAAACCTTTCACAAGAATTCAGGTACTGAAGAGATGCAATAAGGAACCAATCATTAAAAGGATTCTAAGAACAATGAAACTAATAACTAACAAAATATAAATGCTATTTATATTTTATTTATAAGTGCTATATATAAAATATAAATTATATATATATATATATATATATAGCATTTTTACTAGCATTTATATAGCACTTTATTTTTTTCTCAGTAGTAGTTGATTTTTCCAAAAACACAAAGTTTTCAATATTCATTTTTGTAAAATTTTTTGTTCCATTACCTCCTATCTCCTCAAGACCTCAAACAATCTGATATAGGTTAAACATGTACAATCCTTTTAAACAATTTCCATATTTGTCATGTTGTACAAGAGAAATCAGATTGAAAGGGGAAAAAAATCTAGAAAAAGAAAAAGCAAGCAACAAACAAAAAGATGAAAATACTATGCTTCAATGCACAGTCTCCATAGTTCTTTCTCTAAATATCACTGGTATTTTCAATTCCAAATCTATTAGAATTGTCTTGTTTCACTGTATTTCTGAAAAGCAAAGTTCATTACAATTATGATCATATAATCTCATTGTTACTGTATACAATTTTCTCTTAGTTCTGCTTACTTCAGTCAGCATCAGTTCATGTAAGTCTTTTCAGGCTTTTCTGAAATCAACCTGCTCATCAATTCTTATAGAAAAATAATATTCCATTAAATACATTACCATAATTTGTGAAGACCGCGTATTTTAAAATCAGCCAGAGTCAGGAATTCAGGTTAGGAGAAAATCGTTTTTTCAAAACATATTTAAAATTTTTTCAAAACATTTTATTTTTAAAACATATGCATAGATAGTTTTCAACATTTACCCTTGCAAAACCTTGTGTTCCAATTTTTTTCTCCCTCTTTTCCCATACCTCCTTCCCTAGATAGCAAATAATCCAATATATATTAAACATGTACAATTCTTCTATACATATTCCCACAATTATCATGCTGCACAAGAAAAATCAGATGCAAAAGGAAAAAATAAGAAAAAAAAAACAAAATGCAAGCAAACAACAAAAAATGAAAATACTATGTTGTGATCCACACTCAGTCCCCTCAGTCCTCTCTTTGGGTGCAGATGGTTCTCTCTAAAACAGACCATTGGAACTGTCCTGAATCACCTCGGTGTTGAAACGAGCCATGTCCATCAGAATTGCTACAAACATTTTTGTACATATTTGTCTTTTCTCCTCTTTTATGACCTATTTGGGATACAGACCTAATAGGGACACTGCTGGATCAAAGGATATACAGTTTTATAGCCCTTTAAGCATAATTCCAAATTGCTTTTCAGAGTGGTTGAATCATTTCATAACTCTACTAACAATGCATGTGTATTATTTCATTTTCATAACGGTAGGCTTTGGGAAAATTGAGGCTTAGATATCTTAAATGATTTGCCCAGGACCATAAATTTAGTATCTGAGACCAGATTCAATCTTGAACTTTCCTAAACCCAAGTCTAGCACTCTGTCTGTTGGGTCACCCAGTTGCTTCTTTCTTTTCTGGGAAACAATGATATCCCTCAATATGACCTGGTTCATGCTGCTCTTTATTTGTGATGTTCTTTTTCACTGCTCCATTCCAATCCTCTGTATCTGTCTAAATTGTGTTGATTTTTCAAGACCCAGCTTAAATGCCACCCACTCAACAAAACTTTCTCTAGTTTCCCAATCAGATGCAATTTCACTCTCCTCTTAATTTCTGTTATATTATATAATACTGTTTGTCTGGGACACCAAGTGTGTGTGAAGGGGAGAAATCAGAAATAAGTCTGGAAAGTTAAACTGAAGCCAGATTGTGGAAAGCTTTAAGTACCACTAGGATAACATAACTCAACCTGGTAATTAAGGCTCTCATAATTTGGCTCCAGTCTAACCTTCCAGCCTTATTTTCCATTTTTCTTCATCATTCCAGCCAAAAAGGCCTATTAGTTGTTCCCCAAAGTCAACATGTTATCTCTGACCTTTGTGAATCTATCCATTCAGGCAATCTGCCAGCCTTAAATATATTCCCTTCTTATTCTTTCTACCTGACAAATTTTTCTTTTCATTTAATATTCAGCTGAGATGCAACTTCTGTGAAACTTTCCCTGGTGCATACAATTAAAAATGTTAAGTCTTTTCCATCATCAGAATTTCAGAGTACTTTGTCTTCACTTTTTCTTTTTCCTATTCAAAGGTAGGTGACTTAGTAGCACTTAGATCTTGAGATGGGAAGAAGTGAATTCAAATCCAGCCTCAGAGACTTTCTCTTAATGTAACCATGGACAAAATCATCTTGATTTTTGTTTGCTCCAGTTTCCTTATCTGTAAAATGGGGATAATAATAGCACATGAAAACAACATGAATAAAGTTGTGGGAGAAGCAGAGTGAAGTTTATCCGGGATAACTATTAGTTCAGATTGATTATAACCCTGAGTATTCATTAGCAAATGGGAGGGGATAAAATAGGTGAGGAACATATTGTTATATCTCTTGAAAGACTTCATAGATAATGAGGTACCACTAAAGATTTTGACCATGCAATTGACATAGAGATGATTGTGGTACATAGGAGAATTGAAGCAAGAAGATATGAGAGATTGAGAGACCTTTTAGAGACTATTACAATAATATTGGTAATGGTTAATCAGAATCAAGCTTCTTGTAGGGAGAATTGAAAGGATTGGATGTGGGAGATGGAAAGGAAAAGACATTGATGAAATAGATTCTATGGCACTTTGCACATGCTTTACATGCATTTATCAATAAATATTCCTTGTAAAGCAGGCATTATGCTAGGTACCAGAATTACAAAGACGAAAATGAAAATAATCCCTGTTCAAAAGAAGCACATACTCTAGGCAATTCAAGCAACCTTAACAGCACCCTTCATTTCTCACTCTCATACTCTCTATATGCCCAATCAGTTGCCAAATAATTTTTTTTCTCAGATCTGTTCCTTTCTTTCCTTTTTTTTTTTTAAAGTGCCACCTTATTTTAAAGGCTTATCAGCTCTCATCTAGACTATTGCAATGGGATCCTACTTAGTCTTCCTGCTGAAAATCTCTTCCCACTTTATCCTTCACTTTGATGCCAAAGTGACGTTTCCCAATTTGACCATGTTACTCTTTTCCCACTAAAATTCCAGTGGCTCCCGATTACTTCTAGGATCAAGTTTAAATATCTGTCATTTAAAGCTTGTCACAATTAATACTTTCCTATTTTGGTAAATTTCTTATACATTACTTCCCTCTAGGAAATCTAACCAGAATGATTTACTTTCTGTACCTCATATAAGAAATTGAATTTCATCAGTGACTTCATAGTGTCTGTGTTGATGCCTGGAATGCCTTTTCTCTTCACCTGTGCATTCTAGAAACTAGTTTTCTTTATGGCATCAAAAACATCACCTTTTGCAGGAGTTTTTTCTTGCTGCCTTTCCCTCTGAATTACCTTTCTTCTATATGAATTTATGCACATGTTTTCTTCTCCTTTAGAATAAAAGTTCCTTGATAGTATGCATTATTATTTGTTGTGATATGGGAGCCACATGCCAGTAGCTGCTGGAGGTCTAACTCAGACTCATAGAATGGATCTCTTCCTGTGAGAGGATGATGGTGATACAAGGAGACTGAGAGGCAATTGCTTTCTCTGATCTCTCCACTGAGAGGCTGTTGCATTGTCTGACCTCTCTCCTCTTCCGTCTGCCTCCAATTTATTTCATTCCCAGTCCACAAGCAACGTCGGTGTCAATAAAGGCTGCTTTGCAACTTCTTCAGATTTTATGATTCACACTGTGGAGGCTCTCAGAGAATTGACCTGTCCCTTCACTTAGGCATGGTCCTTAACTATTATTATTATTATTAATTTTACTTTTTCCTTGTATCCCTAATACTTAGCACAAGTTCTGGAACATTGTAAGTGCTTAATAAATGTTTGTTGATTAAGGCAGATGTTTCAGAAAATCAGGTTGCATTCAGGAGCTGAGTTATAAAAGAAATGGCATCCTGAAGTCGGTTAATCCCAATTACTGAGTTAACAATAAGGCAAGTATGTCATGACTTTTTAAAAACCACTACCTCTTCCTAGCTTCCCCAGAATCAGAATTGGTCTGCTATTAATGATAGTACTGAGTCTTCCTACAGGTGACTTAACTACTCTCATTAGCCAGGCAGACCATTATATTATGAAGATCAAAATATCAAGGAATTGTTGGTGCAGAATAATGAAACTGTCTCCCAAGGAACTAAGTTTTGGTGGTATTTGATCTTCCTATCCCCCAAAATCACTTAGTTAGAGTATTAATGACAGGTTTACTAGTAAAAAGGTTCTCTTTCAATCACTGTATGAAAAGAAAGGATAAAGTTAAAAAAGAGAAGTTATTTACTATTCTGAGGCATGCACCAAAGGAAACAAAGTGAGACAGCATGAGAATATGAATTATGCATTTCTGCTAATGAAATAAGCCAGAAAAATTAGGTATACAATATGCCCCAAAGGGATAAATTCAATATGGATATATCACCAAGGAAATGTAATTTCTCTGGTAATGAACATTATTCCAAATAGAGCAAAAATCAGATTTTAGTTTAGGAAAAAACTTATTCACACTAAGCAAATATTCAGAGAAAAAAGAACACTAATTATTTGAATATTTCCAAATATCTGTTCGATTGAGGCTATTTTAGGCAGGTATACCTAATTTAAAGAGGGAGGAAATATAGGCTTATAATTAGAAAGAAATGAAACTAAAGTTAAAAATATTATCAGTATACAATAATAGTGGGATCAAATTTTTGTCTAGTTTTTTTCACGATTATATTTTCTTTTTTATTGTAGGTTTTTAATTATAAGATATATGCATGGGTAATTTTTCAGATGACAATTGCAAAATCTTTTGTTCCAATTTTTCCTCTCCTTTCCCCTATCTTCTCCCCCAGATGGCAGGTAGACCAATATATGTTAAATATGTTAAAGTATATATTAAATACTATATATATATATATATATATATATATATACACATACATATACATACAGGCATTTTGCTGCACAAGAAAAATTGGACTTTGAAATAATGTATACTTAACCTGTGAAGGAAATGAAAAATGCAGGAGGACAAAAATAGAGGGATTGGAAATACTATGTAGTGGTTCACACTCATTTCCCAAAGTTATTTCACTGGGTGTAGCTGGTTCTATTTCTTATTGAACAAATGGAACTGATTTGCATCATCTCATTGTTGAAGAGAGCCACGTCCATCAGAATTGATCATCATATAGTATTGTTGCTGAAGTATATAATGATCTCCTGGTCCTGCTCTTTTCACTCAGCAACTTTTGTCTAGTTTTTAAGTGATGAAAATATTTATAATTAGAAATAAATAGGAAGATTGTGCAGTATATAGAGTATTGCACCTCAAGTCAAGAAGACCTGTGTTCAAATATATCCTCACATACTTAGTCACTTTGTAACTCTGGGAAAGTCACTTGACCTTTGTCTTCCTCAGTTTCTTAATTTGTCAAATAGGGATAACAATGCACCTATCTTCTAAGATTGTTATGGAGATAAAATAGAATAATATTTGAAAAACACTTTGAAATGTTAAAAACACTATGTAAAGGCCAGCTCTTATTATAAAATGTTGAAATGAATGAATTTTAATCACTAACATACTGACTTTAAAGTTGAATTCCAGGAGGTAGAACTAAGGTGGTAGAGAGAAGTCAGGAAATTGCCTGAAGAATCCCCAGTTTTCCTTGGAAACAGCCCTAACAAGCTTCTATGTGGATTTTGGAGTGGCAGAACCCATAAAAAGGTGGAGTGAAACAATTTTCCATCTTGATAACTTAGAAGAATTTCAGGAAAGTCTTTTTCACTTGGGTAAAAGGAGAATATGGTACAATGCAGGTACAGTGAGAAAAATCTCAATTTTGGGCGTCAATTATATCACATGAAAAGGCACAAAACACCTATTGCAATAGAGGGAAAGAAGGGAGGAGGTTAAGCATTGTTTAAATGTTAATCTCATCACATTTAGTTCAAAAAAGTAAATGACATACACATTTAGTTAAATAGAGAAATTTATCATATCCTATAGAGAAATAGTAGAAAAAAGAAGAAAGAAAAAGGAGAGGAAAGCTGATTGAAGGAAGAGCAAAAGTAGAAGGGAGAAAAGGGAAAGAAAAATGGAGACTGATAGAAGAAAGGGGAGGCTGAGGAAGTGGAAGTCAGAAACAAAACACTGATGAGAAAAGAAAGGGTGAAAGGAGAGAGAAAAGTATAAATGGGTATATCAGAATGAAGTGCAATACACAGCTAATATTTTGTAAGTGAGAGTGGAATACATTCTCCCACAAAACAGAAGTGGACAGCAAAGGGTATTAAAAGCCAGAATCCTACATATATTGTTTAAAAGAAACATTTTTGAAGCAGAGTGATATACATACATACATATATACATACATACATATATTCTGAAATCAGACAAAGGAAAAGCAAAAATAGATCTAATTAAAAGAGATAAGGAAGAAAACTATATCTTGCTAAATGGAATCATAAATACTGAAGTAATAGCAACACTAAATATATATGCACCAAGAAGCATAGTATTCAGATTTTTATAGAAGTCAAATGAGTTATAGGAAGATATAGCAAAACTATGCTAGTGGGGGACTGTAACCTCCCTCTCTCAGAATTAAATAAATCAAATCACAGAAAATAAATAAGAAAGAAGTTGAGGAGGTGAATAGATTTCGGGAAAGTTACATATAGACATTTGGGGAAAATTGAATGAGATAACATACCTTTTTCTTGCTGTTATATGACACCTATACAAAAACTGGCTATATATTAGGGTATAAATTTCCCACAATCAAATGTGGAAAGGCAGAAATATGAAATGAATGTTTTTTAGACAATGATGCAATAAAATTATGTACAATAAAGGACAATGAAAAAATAAACCAAAAACTAATTGGAAACTAAATAATATCATCCTAAAGAATGGATGGGTCAAACAACAAATCATAGAAACAATAATTTCATCCAAAAGAATGACAATAATGAGACAACATATCAAAACTTTTGGGATGCAGCTAAAGCAGTTCTTAGGGAAAATTTTTTTATATCTATTAATGTTTTAATGGATAAAAATGAGAAAGGTGAGATCAATGAATTGGGCATGCAACTAAAAAGCTAGAAAAAGAACAGATTAAAAATTCCGAAAGTCAAAGGAGAAATTAATAAAATTGAAAGCAAGAAAACTATTGCACTAATGAATAAAATTAAAGTATTTTTTGGGGGAGGGGTGAACTTTTGGTTAATTTGGTTAGAAAAAGCAAAGAAGAAAACCAAATAACTAATATCAAAAATGGAAGTCATGAATTTACTAACAATAAAGATGAAATTAAAGCAATAATTAAGAGCTAATTTACCCAACTCTATGCCAATATATCTGACAGTCTTATCTAAATGGATGAATTTTACAAAAATTTAAATTGCACAGATTAACAGAAGAAAAATAAAATACTTAAATAACCCCATCTTAGAAAAAGAAATTGAACAAGCCACCAATAAACTCTCTAAGAAAAACATCTCCAGGGCCACATGGATTTGTAAGTGAATTATGCCATAAATTTAAAGAACAATTAATTCCAATACTATATAAACTATTTAGAAAAATAGGAGAATGAATTCTACCAATTTTTTTTTATAGCACAAATAGAAAAAGTCAAACACAGAAAGAGTCAAGTAGATAAAGAAAATTATAGGCCAATTTCCCTAATGAATATTGATGAAAAGTTTTATATAAATGTTAGTAGAGAAATTGTAACAATTTATCACCAGAATAATACATTATGATGAATTTATACCGGGATTGCAGGGCTGGATCAATATCAGTAAAACTGTCAGTGTAATTGTCCATATCAATAACAGGGTTGGCTCAATATCAGGAAAACTGTCAGAATAATTGTCCATATCCATAACAATCAGAAATTATATGATTATCTCAAAAGATGAAGAAAAAAGTTTTTGACAAAATATAGTTATCATTCCTATTAAAAACACTAGAGAGCATTGAAATAAATGCAACTTTCCTTAAAATGATAAATAGCATATATTTAAAATCATCAGCTATCATTACATGAAATTATAAGATCAGAGGTGAAATAAAGATGTCCATATCAACCTGATGATTCAATATTGTACTAGAAAACGTTAGCTTTAGTAATGAGAAGAAAAAGAAGTTGAAAGAAATAGAATCATCAATGAAGAAACTAATTTTTCACTCTTTGAAGATGATATGATAGTATACTTAGGGAATCCTGGAGAACTTCTTGAAACAATGAACAACTTTATTTATTTGGCAATGTTGCAGGATATAAAGTAATGCAACATGATGTAAGAGATCAGCATTTCTATATATTAACAACAAAGAGAAATCTCATTTAAAATAATTGTAGACAATATAAAATCTTTAAGATTTCACCTGCCAAGACAAACCTAGGAACTATAGGAATACAATCACAAAACATTTTTCACAAAAATAAAGTCAGATCTAAACAACTGGGAAAATATAAATTGCGTATGGATAAGTTGAGCTAATATAATAAAAAAAAACAATTCTACCTATTTATTCAGTGCCATATCAATCAAACTACCAAAAATTATTTTAAAGAGCTAAAAATAATGACAAAATTCATCTGGAAAAACAAAAGGTTATGAATATCAAGGAATTAATGAAAAAGATGCAAAGAAAGGTAACCTAGCTGTACCATACCTTAAATTGTATTAAAGGCAGTCATCATAACTAATTGGTACTAAGAAATAGAGTGGTGGATCAGTGGAATAAGTTATGTAAACAAGACATAATAGTCAGTGACTATAGTAATCTATCATTTGATAAACCCATAGACTTCAGCTTTTGAGATAAGAACTCTCTAATTGACAGAAATTTCTGGGAAAACTGAATACCCTATACCAAGATAAGGTTGAAATAGGGTGATACTATAAGAAAATTAGAAGAGCAAAGATCTCCCTGTCAGATCTTTGGAGAAAGAAGGAATTTACGACTAAACAAGAAATAGAAAACAATATGCAATGTGAAATAAGTAATTTGAATTACATCAAGTTAAGATTCTTTTGCACAAACAAAAGCAAAGCAGCCAAGATTAGAAGGGAAGCAGAAATCTGGGAAACAATTTTTATAGGTAATGTTTCTGATAAAGGCTTCATTTCTAAAATATATAGAGTCAAAATTATAAGAACATAAGTCATTCCCCAATTGATATATAATCAGAGGTTATGATATAGCCAAAGGGCTATAAAAGTATTTGTGATCTTTGATCCAGCAATTCCACTACTGAGTCTTTATCTCAAAGATATTATTAAAGAGGGAAAAGGACTCACATGCGCAAAGAAGTTTGTAGCAGCTATTTTTGTTGTGGAAATGAATTGGAAATGGAATGAATGCCCACCAGTTAGGGAATAGCTGAATAATTTGAATATAATAGCATACTTTGGTTCTATTAGAAATGATGAATAGACTGATTTCAGAAAAAAACTTGGACTGACTTCCAAGAATGAACACTAAGTGAAATGAGCAGAACCAAGAGAACACTGTATACCATAAGAACAAGACTATATGGTGATCAACTGACAGACTTAGCTATTCTCTGCAAAACAGTGATCCAAAACTATTCTAATAGATTTGGAATGGAAAATGCCACCTGCATTCTGAGCAAGAACTATAGAGACTGAATATAGATCAAAGAATACTTTTTCACTTTTTTTCCCTTGTGGCTTTCCCCTTTTGTTTTGATTTTCTTTCAAAACATACCTAATATGGAAATATGTTTAAGATAAATGTATATGGGGCAGAGTCAAGGTGGCAAAGAGTAGACAAGGTCTTTGTCCCAGCTCTTCCTGACTTTCCTCAGATCAATAACAGTTCAAACCTCTGAACTAGTTTTGGAGTGACAGAATCCATAAATTGGAGTGTAACAAATTTCCAGCAGAAGTTATTTTGGAAGAACTTCAGGAAAGGTCTTTTTCAATTGGGCACAGGATTAGAAAAGTTAGGTATGATAGACCTTTGGAGAAAATTGAATGAGACAAAGGAATATACTTTTTTTCCCTCAGCAGTCCATGGAACCTACACAAAAATTGACCATGTATTAGGGTATAAACCCCTCAAAATCAAATTCAGAAAGGCAGGAATAGTGAATACATCTTTTTCAGATCATGATTCAATAAAAATTACAAAACGTCAGGGAAAAATAGATGAAAAATTAATTGGAACTAAGTAATCTAATCCTAAAGAATGAGTGGCCAAAACAACAAATCATATACATAATTGATAATTTCATCTAAGGGAGTGACAATAATGAGAAAACATACTAAAATTTATGAAATGCAGCCAAAACAGTTCTTAAGGGGAATTATATATCTCTAGATGATTATTTGAATAAAATAGAAAAAGAGAAGATCAATGAATTGAGCATTCAACTAAAAAATCTAGAAAATGAACAAATTAAAATCTCCCAATTAAATATGAAATTTGAAATCCTAAAAATTAAAGAGAAATTTATAAAATTGAATGTTAAAAAAACCTATTGAACTGATAAACAAAACTGAGTTGATTTTATGAAAAAAATAAAATAGATAAATCTTTAGTTAATTAAATTAGAAAGAAAAGAAAGAAGAAAATAAAATTATTAGTATCAAAAATAAAAAGGGTGAACTTTCCACCAATGAAGACAAAATTAGAACAATAGTTAAGAGCTATTTTGCACATCTGTATGCCAATCTGATAATCTAAGTGAAATGAATGAATACTTACAGAAATATAGATCGTCCAGATTAACAGAGGAGGAAATAAATTACTTAAATGCTTCCTTTTTAGAAAAAGAAATTGAACAATCTATTAATCAGCTCCCTAAGAAAAATATTCAGGGCTGGATGGATTTACAAGGGAATTCTACCAAACATTTAAAAAGAAATTAATTCCAATATCATGCAAATCATTTGGAAAAATAGAGAAAGAAAAAGTCCTGCTAAATTCCTTTTATGGCACAGATATGGTACTAATGTGTTAAACCAGGTAGTATCAAAACAGAAAGAAAATTATAGATCAATTTCCCTAATGAATGTTGATGCAAAAATCTTAAATAAAATATTAGCAAAGATATTGCAGCAAGTTATTCCCAGGATAATACACCATGACCAAGTAGGATTTATACTAGGAATATAGAGCTGGTTCAATATTATGAAAACTATTGGCATAATTGACTATCAATAACCAAATTAACAGAAATTGTTTGATTATCCTAATAGATGTAGAAAACACATTTCACAAAACCCAACACCCATTCCTATTTAAAACACTGGAGAGTATAGGAACAAATGGAGTTTTCCTTAAAATGATCAGTAGCATCTATTTAAAACCCATCAGCAAGCAGCACAAATAAAGATAAACTAGAACCATTCCCATAAAATCAGGGGTAAAACAAGGTTGTCCACTATCACCATTACTATTTAATGTTGTATTAGAAATGTTAGCTTTAGCAATAAGAGAAGAAAAAGAAATGAAAGGAATTAGAGTAGGCAATAAGGAAATCAAATTATCACTCTTTCCAAATGATATGATGGTATACTTAGAGAATCCTAGAAAATCAACTAAAAAATTACTGGAAACAATTCATAACTTTAGCAAAATTGCAGGATACAAAATAAATCGATATAAATTGTTAGCATTTATATATGTTATCAACAAAGTGCATCAGCAAGAGATACAAAGAGAAATTTCATTTAAAATAACTAGATAATATAAAATATATTGGAGTCTAAGGCAGGAACTATATGAACACAATTACAAATCACTTTCCACACAAATAAAGTCAGATCTAATCTCTTAGAAAAATATGCAGTGCTCATGGTAGGTCAAGGTAGTATAAAAAAAAATGACAATTCTACTTAAATTCAGATCCATACCAATCAAACTCTCAAGACCTTATTTTACAGAGCTAGAAAAAATAACAGTTCATCTGAAAGAACAAAAGGTCAAGAATTTCAAGGGAATTAATGAAAAAAATGCACATGAAGGTGGTCTAGCTGTAGCAGAGATAAAAGTATATTATACAGCAGAAATCATCAAAACCATTTGGTACTGGCTAAGAAATAGAGTAGTTGATCAGTGGTATGAGTTAGGCTCACAAGACACAATAGTCAATCACTATAATAATGTAATATTTGATAAACCCAAAGATCCCAGCTTCTGGGATAAGAATTCACTATTTGACAAAAATTGCTGGGAAAATTGGAAAATAGTGTGGCAGAAACTAGGTATTGAGCAACACATGGCACCCTAAAGCAAGATAAGGTTGAAATTCATAATTTAGATATAAATAAAGGCAAATTAGAAGAACAAAGAATAGTCCACCTCTCAGTTCTGTGGAGAAGGAATAAATTTATAGCCAAAGAAGAAATAGAGTACCTTGTGAAATTCAAAATAGATTATTTTGCTTATATTAAGTTTAAAAGTTTTTGTACAAGCAATACAGACAAGATTAAAAGGGAAGCAGAAAATTGGGGAAATTTTTTTTCCTTCCAAGGTTTCTGATAAAGACCTCATTTCTAAAATATATAGAAAATTGACTCGCTTTTATAAGAATACAAGCCATTCTCCAATTCATAAATGGTCAAAGGATATGCACAGACAATTTTCAAATGAAGAAATTAACACCATTTCTAGTCATATGAAAAAATACTCTAAATCACTACTGATCAGAGAAATGCAAATTGACAACTCTGAGGTCCCACCATACACCTTTCAGATTTCAGATTGATGGAAAAAAATAATGTTGAATGTTGGAGGGAATGTGGAAAAACTAGGATATTAATACATTGTTGGAGATAACATTCTGGAGATAAATATGGAACTATGTCCAAAGGGCTATCAAACTGCATACCTTTTGATCCAGAAATTTCTTTATTAGACTTGTATCCCAAAGAAATTATTAAAAAAAAAGGTAAAAGGACCCAATTATGCTAAAACATAGTAGCCCTTTTTGTAGTGGCAAGGAACTGAGTGGTTGCCTATCAGTTGGAGAATGGCTGAATAAGTTATGGTAGATTAATTTTATGGAATGTTATTTTTCTGTAAGGAATGATCAGCAGGATAATTTCAGAAAGGCCTGGAGAGACTTACATGAACTGATACAAAGTGAAGTGAGTAGTCCCAAAGAAAACTGTATGCGATAATCAATTCTGAGGGATTTGGCCCTTTTCAAAAAGTAAGGTGATTCAGTCCAGTTCCAATGGACTTGTGATAGAGTTAGCCATCTGCATCCAGTGAGAGGACTGTGGGAACTGAGTATGTATTACAACATAGTTTTTTCACTTTTTTTGGTGGTTGTTTGTTTACTTTTTGTTTTTTGATCTGATTTTTCTTATGCAGCATGATAATTGTGGAAATATGTATAAAATAATTGTACATGTTTAACATATATTGAGTTTTTTTCCTGTCTAAGGGAGGGAGTGGGGGGAAGGAAGGGAGAAAAATATTTTGAACACAAGATTTTACAAGGGTGAATGCTGAAAACTATCTATGTATGTATTTTGAAAATAAAAAGCTAAAAGAAAGAAAGAAGGAATTGTATGTATATATACATATATATAAAACCTATATCATATTGCTGTTGTCTTGGGCAGCCGGAAGGCGAGAAACAGAAGGAGACTAAAAATTGCAATTCAAAATCTTAGAAAAGTGAATGTTGAAAATGATCTTTATATATAATTTGAAAAAATTAAAGTTGAATGGTAAATGAAGGAGCTTTTTGTCTACTTAGAAATAAATGTGATAATACAAATAAGGAAAGCCAAGAAACTTTGAAGTGTTATGTAAATGTCACTTATGAGAAACTTTTATTATAAGAGAATCTCTTTATTTGTAGCTATTAGTTACTTTACAGATACTTAGTTTAGCAAATTATTTATATACTTCTCTGTCTATGGGCTCATGTGATAGTCAAGGTTAATTTTTCTAATACCCTGGTACTAAGGATTATCATTCTTTTCTCATTACTGTTGTTTTATATTCTTATTATGTCTTTCTATGCTGCAACCTGTATATTTGGTTAGCTGAGATAGCTGGTCTTCAAAATTCATATTGTATCATAAGGACCCGATCTTCTGAATCTCCAGCCTTAGAAGGAACAGTGCATAGTCTTTAGCATAGACTAGGAGTATCTTGAGAGCAAGTAAGATTTTTTTGTTTTTTTGTTTCCTCTGTAACTAACACAGTGCTTAAAACATAATAGGTACTCTCTAAATGCTAATTGACTAACTGAATGAATGACTACATCAGGATGAGAAATACTTAATTACTTTTATTTCTTATCCCACTACCAATATCTATCTTTGAAGGGATAAGATTCCCTCATTTTTGCTCTGTCTTACTTCTCACCCCTTTTCCCCCTAGATATATAAAGCATAATTGTATATTTGAAACCAGAAGATTTTTTACCAAGAGTATTTGGAGTTGTGCTAACTATTTTGGATGTGGTAAAACCTTTAATCTTATAGTTCACCCTTGAGATAGATAGATACATGGAAGAATGGATGGATGGATGGATGGATAGATGGATAGATAGCATTTATTAAATACCAGATACCAGGCATTATGGCAATTGCTAGGGATTCTGATATAACTAGGATAAGGATAAGTTCATGACATCAAGAAACTTACATTCTAATTGAAAAAGACAACACATAAAGGGGAACTGAAAAGAATGAGGGCTGAAGATAATGAGAAGTGAAGAAAAGTCCCAGATGCAGCCATAGAGGATGAAAACTCATCTATCAGAGGTAGGTCCAGCATTGGTATCCAATATTCTTTTGAGAAGAGGTAGGGATGATGGCTGAAATGGAAGCAGTATAGTTTAGAATGACTGGAGAGTTAGGAAAGTGAAAACAGTGGAGTCTGTGTCCATTAGTCTTATCTGCTAAAGGAATTGTGGGATTGGTGCAATGCAAGGGTCTGGGGACCAAATACTAAATCTTGCCTCATACATTTGTGAAGTTGGAAGAAGTACTGAGACACAGAAAGAGATAGAGTGACAAAGAGGAAGTTTATTGTTTATTTTACTCACTCTACCTTATTAGCTTTGGCTATTACTTTTTTAACTCTAACTTCCAAAGTCTTTATAATGAGAGAAATTTTACTTTGAAGATTAAAAAAAAATTTTTGTGATATTCTGAATAAAATTAAGATGGTTTCATTGCATTTGTAAGCCCCAAAGATTTCTGATCATATAAACTTTCTTAAATCTCAATTTCTTCATCTGTAAAATGAAAGGATAGACCAAGTGGACTCTGAGATTCCCTCAAGTTCTAGATATATGAACCTAGAAAAAGGAAAGCTACCACTTTTAAAGCAAATTAGGTCTAAAAAAAGAACCATTATATCCAGTAATATAATTAAATATAATATTTTAAATAAAATGTTAAAAATCTTCAGAAATTCCCTTTAGAACTTCAAGTGAAACATTTCATGTCTTTTTTCGTTTCTTGTTGTTTTCCCTGTAATTAACACAATGCTTGAAATAGAGTAAGTACTATAGAAATGCTAGCTGACTGAATGACTATATCAGGATGAGAAATACTTAATTACTTCTATCTCTTATCCCATTATCAATACTAGTTAGTATTATTATCAATAACAATATTTTATTAAATAATTTGGGCAATTAATAATACTCCTGCAAAAGTCTCCTTGCTTAAAATATACAGACTTAAAAAATAAGACAAGTAGTACAGCAAAACCAACCAATTTAGGAAACAAAGTTGTTAATGAATTAATTGATTGCTCAATGTAATGTTCTTTGTTGCTTTCTGGAGGTCTTGGGAGAAGCCTTCTTTTCAGTCAGAGAAATCACCACAAGAATAGCCAGGTGTTAAAGTCCAAATCCTTTATTATCTCCTTCTTTATCTAGTGTACTTGCCTGAGACCCAGCTAGCTTTCTTAGAGGCCTTCCTGAGTCTAGGTTTCAGTGGAAACAAGCCTGACTGAAGATGGAATGAATCTGTCTTTGCATCCCTTCTGAGTCTATGTGTGGCCCTTCTGAGTCTGTCTTTGGCTCTGATAGACCTTGGTCTCAGTTGGGGAAGTGCATGAGGCCAGGCCAGCCACAGTGCTATGAGATGAAGTGAATGAATCTGACTCTGAGTCCCTTCCCGAGCCTGTCTCTGGCTCTCACTCTGGCCGAGGAGTTTGTTACAGCTTTATATGCTCTCTTATAATTACATCATCATAGGTGTGAATCTTGTAGAACTATATTAAGTACTAAGTACATGTACTGAACTAGAGAACTATTAATCATCATGCTAAACTAGATAACCATTGTCTTTATCAATTCCACTGACTTAACACCTTGTAAGAATTCTTGTTTCAAAGTTCTGGCCCATAACAGCTCAAATTTTTTCCATAAAATAGATAATTATTGACAATAATACTAATTAGTACTTACATAGAGTTTTAAAATTTTAAAAGTATTTTTACAAATAATATCATTTTCTCTTCATTATAACTTGGAAAATAGGCAATATTACCTTTTGCAGTAGAGGAAACTGAGGCAAACAGAGATTGAGTGACATAGCTAGTAAATGTCTGATGTGAGATTTGAACTCAGATCTTTCTTACTTTAGAGTCTGTGTTCTATCCATTGTGCCACCTATCTCTCAAGAAGTTGCAAAAAAAAATTTCATTATGCATCTTTTTTCTATTTTTGCTTAAATCCTAGTATTGCATTGTGAAGAAATCCTTGTGTATCTTTCTAAAAGTTATTTTGTTATGGTTAAATTTATTTATGTTTTTTATTTATTTTATTATAGCTTTTTTTTTTTTAACAAAACATATGGTGGGTAATCTTTCAACATTGATCCCAACCTTCTGTTCCAATTTTCCCCTCTTCTCCCCCTCCCTCCACTTCCCCTAGTTGGCAGGTAGTCCAATATATGTTAAATAAATTTATTTATGTTAAAAAAGAATAACCTTGTAATGTTATTTCCTGCTGTATTTTAGGGGAAAAAAAGATAAATATATAGTTCTTTTTGCCAAAACTTGCCTATGATACTTTCTCATGGCCATTCCAGCGGAACACAACCAACATACAGCTGGTAATGGACTACATACCTGTCATCTCAGACAAGTTTAACTACATTCATAGAGATGAATAACTGAGTGGTTACAAGGTGATTATTTTATATTTCTTGTTTTTTTGTTTGTTTGGTGTGTGTGTGTGTGTGTATGCGTGTGTGTGTGTGTGTGTGTGTGTGTGTGTGTGTTAGGCACAGCATCTCTCAAATACTATCTCCCAGATTGTAGAGGGATCCAATTTAGTGAATCACAAAATTTCAGATCTTTGATTATTGAAATTAAAAAAAATAAGAAATTTAGCTTCATTAAAGGTGTAGTGTTCTTCTTTTCTAAAAATATAATGTTCTCTGTGAGCAACTTTCCTGGGGGGCTTCTGGAGGCAGCCTTCCTTTCAGTTCTGATCAATAATCACCTCAAATGCAGCCAGGGATAAAAGTTCAGTCCTTTATTGTCTCCTTCAAAATAGCCCAGTTAGCTTTCTTAGAGGTCTATCTCCCTCCTTGGTTCCAAGAACTCCTGTTGCTAGTCCTTTGCCTCTTCCAGCTTCAGCCTCTCTTCGTCCGAATCTCTCCAGCCAGTACAAAGGTGAAAGTTGGAATGAATCTTACTCCTCCTCTGAGAGAGTGGACTTGTGGGTTCTCTCTGGGATTGTGGGAGCTCCTAGACTGAAGCCTGACTTGGGAATCTCTCTGAATGCCTATCAATTCCAGTGACTTAGCACCTTGTAAGAATCATAACAAAAGGCTTCTGTGGACTTACTTGAAACCTGAGTTCAAATCATAGCTGTGTGACTAATATTTGGGCAATGATTGGACTGTGACCTGTTTCTGTTTTTGTTTTTTTTTCTAACAGACACTATAAAGATGCAAAATCATCATAAAGTATGGGAATAGCTTGTTTAAAGTCTTTACTGGTTTGCTTAGCTCAGTAAGCACACATAGAAATCCACTTATCATGGAAATGTAGTCTAGCTATGGTACATTCTACTCATTATGCCATGTTTTCCTCCATTTATATAGATTTGACTGGATTCTATTCCTTCTTTGAATGTCTCATTCCCCAGGAGCAATCTTTCTTGTTTTTTACTCTCATTTTATTGCTATTACTATGCATCAATATAGTCCCTACTCTCCATGTTGGGTTAGTTCCATACAGGTGGTAGGCATTCTCAGGTTCACATCTAGGTCCTTCTGTCATTGTTCATTTTGTCAAGTAAAATCCTTAGGACCAATATCTTCTCCATTGCAAAGAGATTTTCTTTTTATAGTTATCTGCACCTGCATTCAGAATACTTTATTTTAGTCCCTTCATTAAACAATCCTGCACTCTTTTTAATAACATGATCAGAGGCTAACTAAATATGATAAGTGAATGTAGGGTATGACCTAGCTTCCCAAAGCCATTGTTGGCACATAGATCATGATTTGATATCCATATATATGTTTCTCCTATTCCTTTAGTTCCTCACAATTCTTAGATTATTCGTCATCAGTCTTTAGCTTTTTACTATACCTTCTAAGAAGCACAGACATGGACAGAAATCGAAGAGTAGTGCACATCATTTCCTAAAATCAAACTAGTTCTCAATGCTCATGTTGCATTTATCTTAGTATTAGTCACATTAACATCGTGACTATTATAACAAGTCCAAGTTCTGGCCTTGTTAAATTCTTTTCTAGCTCTTCTAATTTGAAATTTTCATCATTTCATAAGCCTAATCAACAAACTTCAGTAACACTGGGAGCATTTTAATGTAAACTGTGGCCCAAGTGCCAAACATCTGACTTACAAACTGAATTTCCAAGCAACCTGTTTAAAAATTGAAAGCCACATGTATTTTTACCTAAATGTCAAAGAAATTTTTTTTTGGTAGAGACAGGCTTATAAATATATTTCTCCCTCAAAGTTCTTCCTTGAAGATTTGATCTTGCCATGTCTTTAAGAAAGAAATTTTCATGGATTGCTCAATAACTGCTGGAATACAATCTGTGAATCCTGTACCTAAGAATTTGTGAAACATGGTCCAATGTATCAGACTATAATTCAGTTAAATTCAATTCAACTTAATTAAACTCCATATTTATTACATGCCTATTTTGTTCAAGTTACTAATGAGAGGTAGGATATAGACTGATCTCAAGTAGATAAAATTTTAATAGAGGAAAAGGTGATTTCAGAACAAGGTAATGAGGGAAGCATGAATTTTGGAAGGATACATAGAAATGACAAATACATTGAGTCATGAAAGAAAATAGGGACTTTGATCTTAACCCAATTTATAAAGATCATCATGTTAGTGCTATTGGGACAAATATCATGCCTTAATTATACTTGCATTATCTCTAGTACTTTGCACATACTTTGTAGATATTTCAGTAGAATAATAGATGCCTGATTTCATTGATATAGGTATTCCCTTCAATGCAAAGAAACTCAATTTACAATAAAGTGTAAATTATCTGGGACAAAGAAAAACTAAATTTATTGGCATACCATAGAGCCCACACCTTTTTACATTTTTTTTTGAAAGATTTTGAACATGCAATAGGATTTCCTTTTCCCATGGTCATTTTTTGCACCTGATTTTGGCACTGAATTAACAAAATTTTGATACTTTTTAAAATTCATCATATTGATACTGTACATCACATTGGATATGAAGTTTACCTTTAACAACAGCTCATTTTCCCATGTATGATCTTGATTATATGTAGTCAATAAGGTTTTTTTTTTTTTCAGACAATTGGGATTAAGTGATTTGCCCTGAGTTATATAGCTAGTAAGTGTCTGAATCCAGATTTCAGTTCAGATTTTCCTGAGTTCAGGCTTGGTGCTCGATCTACTGTACTACCTACTTGCTATCTACCTGCCCTCTACTTCAACTTCCACAGGTTTTCAATGATATTTAAAATGAGTTGCCAAACCACTGAAGTATGTTTATCTCTATATCTTGGAAAATTTCTTAATCTTTTGTAAGGTGTGACATAGAGCAAAGTTGCATTGCAGTATTCTATTATCACTTAGGATTTTTTTTTTTTTGGCGATTCTGGAATTGTTCTCTAAAATATAACAATACACTTCACAGAGTTCATCATTGCTTTAACAGAAAGAAGAATTTCAGACCTATTGGAATTAATAAATCTTAAGATATTTTTTGGGAAAGGGTAATATTTTATTGTCTGAGGATGTCCAGTTCATACAGGGTAATATAGACTTCTGACAAAAGTTTTGTTGCCATCCTGCATGAAAAGGTTTTTTTTTATTAATAAAAATTAACTTTTTTCAATCTTTAGTACTTCAGTCTTTTTATTTATTTGCTCATGAAAAGCAATTTCCCCCTTTCATAGCAAAATTTAGCAGCTTAAAACAAACAAGTAATGTCACTGTTTTTCAAATTTCAAAAAGCCTACACTGAATAGTAGAGCAATCAATAATAAACCTAACCAACCAGCACATACCCTAAAGATTTTTGCTTATTTTCTAAAGATTTATAACATTGCTTTACAAGAATACTTTGTCAGTTATTGCTACTGTTTTTGGTTTTCTACTATATATTCCTTTGTGCCTGGGGAGATTTATTGGATCATGGAAGGCAAGGATGTACTGACAGCCAATTTTTGAAATTTTCATGTAAGTATTTACACCTCATAAATTGGCACATATTACAAATATGGGCTTGATTTATTATTTTGTTGATGTTAATGATGTGCAATAAATTTAAATATGTGCATACGTTTTTTCCCAAAAAGGCCTGTCATTAAATATACCACTGCTTGAAAATACTGACTTCCAAACACCAATATCTTTAATAGTCACATATGCCCTTGAGAACTACAACTTTAGCACATTTCCTTGGAGTAATATGCATTCTTTAAAGAAAACCCATAGAACTAAAAATACAAAAAGAGCCATGAAATAAGTAAGTAGTACACATTCATCACTCATATAATAGAGAACTAACTAAAGTTAGGAAAATCAGCTCTCAAAGAGAATTCTGAGAAGATAGCAGATCAGCTCAGATCTCTACCATAAACAAGACAAAATAGTCTTAAGGTGACATAGAGTGATAAAAACAATCAATAGTGGGGGCAGAACAGTAGGTGTCCTGGGATAATCAAAGATCCATAAGGATACCAGGACAGATGTTAGGCACATTCAAAATGTAAACACATTCAGGATAGTTCTGCTGAAACAGTAAGTAGCAAGCCCTGTTACTAGCTGAACTGGGAGGTAGCTTCATCCCAGCCATAGGTATTTTGATTTTCCAGCTTCATCCCAGCCATAGGTATTTTGATTTTCCAGACAACATAGGGAGTCTGGTAGATAACATGCAGAGTTCAGGAAGATTGGGAACTATTACTGATAAAGAACACTAGGTCCAGCTGTGCTGCACACTCCTTAGTGAAGAGGAATCAGGGCATCTGATGAGTGCAGAAGCAGTGAGGCAAGGACACCTGCTGTCTGTAGATATTTACAGGAGGACAGAGTTATTGATTTTGGATTCCATATCAGAGGAAAAAAAAATTAAAGAAGAATTTGAGATTAGATACTACCTCTATACCCCAAGACTACAGGTGATTAAACTAACAAGCACCTATAAATAATAATAAAAATAAAAAGTGAACAGGCAAAGGAGAAAGAACTCAACTACAGAAAGCTACTATGGGATTAGAGAAGACCAGGGTCATCTTCATAGGAGGATACTGAAATTAAACAAAAAAAAGTCTCTTATACCTCAAAGAGTATACAAAAAGAACTCACATAAGATTTTTAAAAAGCAAATGAAAGAAATGAAGGAAATTAAAAAAAAGGACAATCCAAAAAAAAATAAGATTATGAAAAGTCAACAAACTAGAAAAAGAGATCCAGAACCTTAAGTGTAGAAGGCTGAAACTCCAAAAAAATATACTCGGTTAGCCTATGTTTGGATAAATGGCTTTTCTCACTGTTGGGTGCTTGCTGAATGTTTGGTGTTAAGATAATCAGAAGCAAGGATTGGAGGGCAGAAAGAGAGGGGCCAGAAAATCTGGACTCAGGACTCCAAAATCCAGGAGAGATCTTTGGCAAGCCTGGTGGCAGTTTGTCTGCCTCCTTCACTTGTCCCCCTAAAGATCAAAGACTTTAATTTACCCTGACTCTGGCTGACCCTGAAGCTCTCCAAGAAGCTAGCCTGTACTTTTACACTTAAGGAAGAAAATGACTCCTTAAAAACTAGAATTGGGCAAGGAGAAGCCAGAAAAATTACAAGAAATCAAGGAATAAAAAAACAAAATATAAAGAATGAAAAAAGAGAATGTGAGATGTCTCGTAAAAAAAACGCAACAGATTTAAATGTTTTAAATAAATGTTTAAACATATAGGATTATAAGGGAAACTAAAAGTCAATGAAAATAATTTTTTCTTTTATTTTCTAGTCCAACTTTGCTGATTTCCTAAACTCCATTCACAGAACACCAGGTTAAGTACCTCCAATCTACTGGGAATCCTTCATTGCCTTAGACTCTACAAAACATCTTCTCTAATAGTAATGAATACATTTGGTAAATTTGAGTCCCCTCTTGTTATGGCTAATCAGATGAACATTCAATAAAGTTATGCCTGTGTATGATTGAAGAAATGAATCTTAGATGACCATAATATATGCTTAGAAAACACTAGTTGGAAGAGGTTCTCCATTTTACTTTATGATGTCAAAGACTTTTATTTTTAACACACAAGTAAGAAAAAAAAAAACCAAATCTATAGTGGTATCATATTCTTTATGCTTCTAAATCAGTTGTGAGACTGTGAATATTCAGTTTGAAATCATTCACAAAAGCTTATTTACACCTTACTCATGTTTTCATCAAAAAAAACCCCTCAATATACACTCAGATAATTGTTTTTATTTTATTTATATATATAAATGACACAATGAGCATATGAATCTTTATATTTTCAATGCATTTCTTGCAAACAGCAGGTTGTTAGGTTTTGCTTAGTATTCATTCTGCTTGCCTATATATTATGAAAGATTTCATTCCATTCACAGTAACAGTTAAAGATTGTTGTTTATTTTACATATTTTACAACAAAGTTTCTTAAAATGTGAGTTGTGACCTCATATGAGATTATATAACCATATAATTGTATAATGTGGGAGTCATGAAAACTTTGGCAAAAGTAAAAGGTATCAAATATTTCCTCAATATTTAATTCTTTATGTAAAAATAAACAAGCACATCCCTCTCATTAGTATGCAAATTTGCCTTCATTTTATTAAAGATGGTAAATGGTTAAAATGGTAAAATTATATCTGTGTACATACACCAAAGAATTGTTTTAAAATAAATTTCTTTATGATTTATTATCAGTAAATGTTTGATTTGTGCACCTGTTTTGTATAACTATGTACCCAAGTTATGTAAAACTTTTCTGGGTGAAAAGGACTTGAGAATGGAAAAAAAAAATTAAAATCCCTGCTTCACAATTTTCTTTCTATGATCTTTCTCCCTCTTTAAAATTAAAAACAAAAGAAGGATATGAGGGAAGGAAATGAAATCAACATTAATTATTTTGTAGTTTGAATAGTCTGATCTCCAATCCCCACTACCCTCCTTTTCCCCGTCCTAGATCTAAATATCACTCAATGAGGTTCTCTCTCTGTCTCTACTTTATACTTTTATAACCAGTTCTCCATAATTGGTTTATTTTATTTGTGATTTTTCTCCCTCCCTATTCTTTCTCTTTCTCTTCTCTCTTTCATTATTCAATTCCACTTTTTTGTTTATTCTATTGTGTTATTACCCTTAAAAATTTTAACTATCTCTTGGTTAATTCAAGTAAGAATGAGGTTTGTGAAATTCCTAATTCCCAACTCCATTTATGTATTTATACAATATTCTTCTGTAGAATTTTAAGACAACAGTAAATGTCTTCTTTCCTCACAACTCTTTCCCTTTTTCTCTCTCCTTTCCTCCCTCTATTTTTTTCTCTTTCTTTTCCTGCCTTCTCCTTGGATGAAATTCTTTCTTTCCCCTTTCAGAATGTGAACATTTGCTCATCATTTGATCTTTATAATTGGCTCAGACTTCTTAAGCTATCTAAGCTTTCTTTGTCACCTATGTTTACATTTCAAATTTTGACTTCTCTTAACAGGAATATTTAGAAGACATTACTTTTATTAGAGGGTTATTTTCTTTTACAAGGGTATAAAAAAATTCTTTGGAGTGAACCCTTTTCTTTTGGTATATGCAAACATTTCTTTCCTGTTTTCTTGCATTTTTATGTAATCTTGTATGATTCTTACTAGCATTCTCTTGTATGTGATTTATCTCTTCCTGACTTTAGTGAAGCATTTTTTTAGTCTGGAAAGTTTGGCATTTTTATTTCTGGGTATGTTAAATTTGAAGTTTTATTAAAGTAGTGACCTGTAATTTCCATTTTAAACCTGAGATTATCTTTTGGTGTCCAATAATTCTGTTCAAATTTTCTTTTTTCTTTTATACGTTCCTTCATCTCATCATGCTTCTTTATGAACCCACTTTTTTGGCATTAAACTTTATTTTTATTAATATTTTTGTTTTAGAATTAAAAATAAGTGTACTACCACCAACTCCCCCTTATAACAAATATTAAAAGGGAGAGGATTTTAAAAAGATCAGGAAAACCAATTAATACACCAGTCATATCTTATGATATATGCAATATCGCACATTCCTATTTCCCTAACTCTTACTTAGAGAAGAAAAAAAGAGTTTGTCAACTCTTCTCTGAAGTCAAGCATGGTAATGTTAATTATAGAGCGTTATTTTTAGTTCTTTCCACTTATACTGTTATAATCATTGCACACTATTGTTCAATTTATTTTAAGGTTTATCAGTTCCTATAAGTTTCTCATGCTTTTCTAAAGATTTCCTATATTATTTGTTATAGAAAAATATGATTCTATTACATTCAGCTATCTTAATTTATTTAAACACTCCCCAGTTGGTGAGCTCCTACTTAGTTTTCTATTCTTTCTTTCCAGAAAATGCAACTGTGAAAAGTTTGGCGTATATGATATCTTTCTATATTTGGCCTCTGTGATGTATAGTCAGTCCTTAACATTTGTGTGTTTAACTTCTGTGTCTTCAAGTATTTGGATGATTTTATTAGAGGGAGAAAGGAAGAAAGAGAGAGGGGAAGGGTGGTGAGGAAAGAATGCATTTTTTTCCCTATACTTGGTATACTACAGGAGAATATTATATAAATACATAGGTGGAGTTGGGAGAGTAAGAATTTCTTGTAAGAGTGACTTTTACTTGAATTAGGCAAGAGATAGTTGAAATTTTTAAGAGTAATAATGCAGTAGGATAAGCAGGAAATTCTAATTGAACAATAAAAGGGAGAAGAGAAAGAGAAAGGATGAAAAGGAAAAAAAATCACTTTTGCATTGTCAAACATGCATATTTATAATGTGAAAAAGAGAAAAAGTAAGAAGTACAATGTGGTTTGTGGAGTGGCTGGTATCTAACTAGGTGCTTTACTAGTTTTGTTCATTCTACTATTGTAAAGAGCTTTCCAGGCATTAATTGCTTATTTTTACTGTTTGTCTTTAAAACTCAAGTTTTGTGTTGCAAATATATCCCCAAAGCATAGTGCAACTTCTTTGAGCTTTAATCCCAATCATGTGCAGTTTAGTGAGACAATAAAGATGGTAAATAAACTTCATGCTAGAATGTCTGCAGAGCTGTTATCCATGACTTGATGTTAACAAATTGATGGTCATTACATCCACAAAAAGAAGAAAGTATTAGTGAAGAAAAATACTTTGCCTACTGTCAATTTTATTCTTTGTACTTCTTCATTTTATAGATTATTTCATGGTAACTTCATTAAGAAAAGTTCTTATTATTAGAAATAAAGTTTTGCTATAAATAATTATATAGAAGAAAGGGTATTACTCTAGTGAAAGGGTAGTTTTTGGTAGTCTTTTTTATTTCCTGTAGGTTCAATGCATCAGTATTCATCTTTATGAATTTTGTATTGTTTTCTAAAAACATCATCCACAGAAAAGCTGAGAATTTATTGTTTATGCCTAGCAATGGGATATCTAGATCAAAGTTTATGTACGTTTTGGTCACTTTTTAAAGAAAATTTCAAATTACCTTTCAGAACAATTAAATAAATTCATAGATCCACAAATAGTATCTTAATATGTAGTAAGTCTAATCTTAACTATTTATATCTCTTTTTTTTCCATGTTCTCCAGTTATTTTGAAATTGTTTGCAAAAGATTTTCTACACCCTAGTTATGTTTTCATCAAAGACAACTTCAATATACAGGTAAGTAATTTTTTTCATTTTATTAAAGATATGTTTTTTAAGTGAAGTCAGATTAGTTTGTATGTGCATTTCCCTTGGGAAAATTTTATGGTTGATAGCTTGCATTTATTTCAGAAATCATTCATTCATATCATCTTACCATTTGTTTCATCATTTAGATCATTTGTTTTGGATAGTATATATTTCATGTGTTCTTCCAATTTTTTTCCTTTTGACTTTGTTTTAATATTTTTTGCTATGTGACTGGAATTTTGAATTCTATATATTTTGTACATTTATAAATGTATACATTTTTCTCTATACATTTTTCAGGGTTGAGTTTTCCATATTCTGTTCTAGATTATAAATTCTCTTCCATATTTATC